>NW_021184272.1:0-1176 GCF_002162155.2 Triticum dicoccoides
GCATAACAGGACCAGGGATGTGACAACTCACCCCCACTAAACAAAAATCTCGTCCCGAGATTCAAGCGTAGGGTAGGGTGAAGGGGAAACGCAAACTAGCACAATCTTCACGATCCAGGGTGCACTTTATCAAAGCGTTGATTCGATCACCATCTTTGTCTCGAAGTCTTGCTCTGAGAACTCCAACTAACATGACAACGAGAGGAAAGGAAAGATCCTAAAAGAATGGTTCTTCTCGAAGGTCGAACAACTCAGGATTAACTCACGGAATGAGACATAGCAACATCTCTCGAGCTGAGAGGCGAAGCACACATCCATAGGAATGGAGTGAAGCAGATGACGAAGGTTCACTAGGTAGACCACAATTTCATGCTTAAGAAGGTGGTAATCGATTGTCAACGTAGCGAGGAGTTGAGTTGCCATGATACCATAACGATACACCTTAGGGAAGGTGACTCGTAGAGATATCCCCTTAAGTGGCAAAAAGAATTACTTTTGATTCAGAGATCATTGAAACTCTTTAAACCAGCCTAAGGCAATTCTCGAGCGATCATTTGGAGGGGGTCGGTAGAATGGCATACTCGGACTTGGATGATGTGGATTACCTTGTTGAAGACAACGTAATGGATGAATTTGCTTACCACCGGAAATGGAAGAGACCCGTGGTAGAATGGCACATTGGCGGTGCAAGCTGGGAATAAAATGCAAATGCTGGGAATGATTCTAGTAACTGGGGAAGAACCCAACAATAGAGAGTGAATCCACTGTTGAGAAGTTATAGCATAACCGAGGAAGTTGAGAGCAAACCTAGCTAGTGCCGATGGTAACACCTAACGCTTGTGCGTGCTCTCAAGAACTTGAGCATTTCCATAATCATCAAGGTTTTACCAATATCCGTGTCAAGGATTCTGGCAACACAACTTACTACCATGATGAATACCGGTGGAAGATGCCGATGCAAAGGAAGATAACACCTTCTTAGATTTCACCTTGGCGAGGCCAAGGAAACAAAATCTGGATGATCGACCGAGAGACATTTAGCACTCCGCTTCTAATGTTCTCCTTGATGTGCTAGCGTAACCCATTCATAGATATGGTTTGATATCTAGAACATCAAGTAAAAGGTCGGACTTCGGGATCTCAAAATCCATAGGGGCAACTAGGGAGTAAATCCTA
>NW_021184273.1:0-1931 GCF_002162155.2 Triticum dicoccoides
GTTTGCTTAAGGATTTCTCATGCTCTGCCCCATCTATCTGTTGTTCAGTGTAGCAGAAGCCAGTTCTTCTGCAGATACTCTGTTCATCAGTTCTCATGCTCTGCTCATCTATCTGCTGTTCAGTGTAGTAGAAGCCAGTTTTGCACAAGGTACTCTGTTCATCAGTTCACTAGTTTGCTCTGCTCCCCTATCGGTTTGCTCGTCTTCATATGCCCAAGAGCAAACACCGCCCTTCCCTAGTCTAGTTTGGTAACATAACATTGGTAGTACATACACTTGTCTCCCTGCAACACATTTCTACAGATAATCTTGCTTATTCTTGTAGTAGGTAGTTGTTTTTCTCATCTAAACATTAATTGGCTAAGCATAAATTTGCCCATATTGCAGCTCGTTTCAAATTCAGCCTGAGCAGTCAGCCAGCCTCGTCTGACGATAGAAATGCAGAAATAGGAAGACCAAATTTTGCTGAGGAGGAACACTGCACCGATTTTTCCAAACCCCGGTTAAGGTAAGGTTAGCAGCAAACCCAAGTCAGGGCCATTTGAGAATCGATTGACCATGCAAATGGTGTGCTGCTGCGCTGCTCCCAGCTAGCACATGGCGCCGGCTAATTAAATGGAAAAAAGCAAATAAATGGGAGGTGGGAAAGTCCAAACCCCATGATCTCTCAATCATTGGGCCCTTCCTAATGCTACACGATGCACAGAGGGTGGCACATAGGCAAAAGAGTGATGTGGCAAAGCAATTAAAGAAGTGAGAAAACAATATGATCACCCTATGAGGAAACGGTGCTAAGCACACGAACCTATGCAAAATAACTATTCACCAATACATGAAGGAATTTAATTATTAAACAGCGGAAGCTTAGTTACAAAAACTAAGCATCAATGTATTGGGGAGACTAGTTGCTAAAGTATTTAATGCAATTAGCACCTCATGTAAGTACCGATGCATTGGAAGTGGCCTTATCCTGGTGCGTGGACCCATCGTTGAAAGTAACTGCTTAAACTAGAAGCACTCAACTCCAAAAATTGCTTTTGGATGGAGGCCGGTTTTTGAAAAGTTCAAAATTTCATATTTTTACATTTCAAAAAATTCTGGAAAAAATACAGACATACATGGAGGCATAACACACATGTCTGTAAATTTTCAAAACGAAATACGTTGCAATGAGGGCTGTGCAAAAAAGACAAATTTATGGCCTTTTAACACATGGTACTATTCATCCCAAAAGTCCATGAATTTGTTTTTTTTTGCAGAAATCGCATATAAAGGCATTTTATCCTGAAATTTTACACACATACACATCGCATTCTTATATACTTGTACAATTGTTTTCAGAATTTTTTGAAACCGAAAAATATAAATTTTGAATTTTTCAAAAAAAAAGGCCTTGGTGGAGGCCGAGCTCCAAAATGCCATTCTCCATCAACTACTAGTAGATGTTTTGTTTTTGATATGGAACCCACGTATTTCATTTAAATCACCGTCGAATCCCCGGTTAGAGCATTTTCAGCCACGTACCTCTAATTCGACCCCTCAAACGCCCGCGGACGCGCCCGTCAGTGACCAGACGTGACCGTTTTGAGCCCCTATTTTTTCATTCATACATCCACACTTCTCATTTTCTTCCTTATATGTCCGGTCACTTGCATGTGATTGGTGGAGAGAAGAAAGAGAAAGAAAACAAAGAATAAACAAAGAGAAAAAGGTGGTCCAGGGTGGGCCGCATCCTACGTGGCGGACTGCCCAGGCGCGCACGGGTACGTCCGCGAGCCCTCATATCCTCCTCTCCATATTTGAGATGGATATGAGGGTTCGCAGACAGCCCGTGCGTATAGGGATGATATGAGGGGTCTGGTTGGGTGACATTATTCCTTCTCTCTCATGTCCGGTCACTGACCGGGCATGTCCACGGGCGTATGAGAGGT
>NW_021184274.1:0-1616 GCF_002162155.2 Triticum dicoccoides
AGTACGGAATGACCACAGTGGATCTGAAAAATCTTGGGTACACTAACGAACCGTTCGTCCTAGCCAATGATGTGGCACAGGTTATCTATGTGAAGGACATGTCTACCAGACCGAGGAAAAGAAAAGATAAGGAAGCGAATACATCATACAATGAGCCAAAGCGCCACATAGTTCTTTCAGGAAAAAGGGACATCCTGGGAGTGGAGGGCAAGACAGACATGTCTGAAGAGTATGAAAAGTTTCATGAAATTCCCCCCTTCAAAGTCAAGGCTGACCCAAGCATCCTGATAAACGATGAAGATTATCCATGGTTACGGCGCAATAAGCAAACGACACAAGCGAAAAAAAAGTGAAGACTTTCTCCCGCAACTATTATGATGATAACATGCCAACTTTGTAACAGACGAGTATGATACCATTGTCCGTTTTCTACATGCACATGCTATGCCAACTTTTTCAGAGTTCATTTGAAAACTATGAATTTTAAAACCTCGCCAACCGAAGGGCGCTCACACCGGTTTATAAATAAAGCAACAAAGAAAACAAAAAAAGAGTTTCCAAATTTGAAAACTAATGGCACTAACAGAAAGTTTATATTTTTTCTAAAACTAAAAGCAAAAAGAATTAAAAAAATAAAGCAAAAAACAACAAAAAATGAATAATGCAGAAAACAGAACAAAAAACTGAAAAAAATAAAAATAGCAACAATAAGTATTTGTTGTAAGTAGAAACAAAATAAAATAAATAAAGCAACAAAGAAAACAAAAAAAGAGTTTTCAGATTTGAAAACTAATGGCACTAACAGAAGGTTTATAATTTTTCTAAAACTAAAAGCAAAAAGAATTAAAAAATAAAGCAAAAGATCAAAAGAAAAATAAACCAAAACCAAAATAAACTAAATAAAGCAACAAATAAAACAAAAAAACAAAAAAAATTGAAAACTAATGGCACTAACAGAAAGTTTATAATTTTTCTAAAACTAAAAGCAAAAAGAATTAAAAAATAAAGCAAAAAACAACAAAAACTAAATAATGCAGAAAACAGAACAAAAAACTGGAAAAAAAATAAAAATAGCAACAATAAGTATTTTGTTGTAAGTAGAAACAAAATAAAATAAATAAAGCAACAAAGAAAACAAAAAAAGAGTTTTCAGATTTGAAAACTAATGGCACTAACAGAAAGTTTATAATGTTTCTAAAACTAAAAGCAAAAAGAATTAAAAAATAAAGCAAAAGACCAAAAGAAAAATAAACTAAAACCAAAATAAACTAAATAGAGCAACAAATAAAACAAAAAAACAAAAAAAAATGCCACCTACTGGGCCCCTACGGCCTGAATACGACTAGAAACCCTATGGGCCAGGATTCAGGCCCGTGGAAGGCCCAGTAGGCCCACAGGCACAGATGGCAGAGTTAGGCCCGAAAGCCTGCTTTAGAGAGGAGCTCGAGAGGGGAGCCGCACCGCACCTTATAAACTGGTGCGGCTCCCTCTCAACTAGCGAGGTGAGACTAAACATTTGGCGCGGGGCAGCACAAGGCCTTTGGTCCCGGTTGGTGGCACCAACCGGGACTAAAGGGGGCCTTTGGTCCCGGTTGGTGGCACCAACCGGGACTAAT
>NW_021184275.1:0-2135 GCF_002162155.2 Triticum dicoccoides
AGCACATTCATCTAGACTTTCTTGCAACAATTTAGTTTCTAAGTACTTATGCCTCTTACAATATCTATCTTCCCTATTCGGTGTGTACTTGCAAACCCAATCTACTCCACAAAAATTGACATATTTATAGGAGGTATTTTCATCATATCTAGTACAATCATCATTAGCCTCATGGATATTCAAAGAATTCGTACTAACAACATTGCAATCATGCTCATCATTCAAAGATTTAGTGCCAAACATTTTGTAGATTTCTTCTTCTAGCACTTGAGCACAATTATCCTTTCCATCATACTCACGAAAGATATTAAAAAGGTGAAGCGTATGAGACAAACTCAATTCCATTTTTTTGTAATTTTCTTTTATAAACTAAACTAGTGATAAAACAAGAAACTAAAAGACTCGATTGAAAGATCTAAAGATATACCTTCAAGCAGTCACCTCCCCGGCAACGGCGCCAGAAAAGAGTTTGATGTCTACTACACAACCTTCTTCTTGTAGACGTTGTTGGGCCTCCAAGTGTAGAGGTTTGTAGGACAGTAGCAAATTTCCCTCAAGTGGATGAACTAAGGTTTATCAATCCGTAGGAGGCGTAGGATGAAGATGGTCTCTCTCAAGCAACCCTGCAACCAAATAACAAAGAGTCTCTTGTGTCCCCAATACACCCAATACAATGGTGAATTGTATAGGTGCACTAGTTCGGCGAAGAGATGGTGATACACGTGCAATATGGATGGTAGATAAAGGTATTTGTAATCTGAAAATATAAAAACAGCAAGGTAACTAATGATAAAAGTGAGCGTAAACGGTATTGCAATGATAGGAAATTAGGCCTAGGGTTCATACTTTCACTAGTGTAAGTCCTCTCAACAACACTAACATAATTGGATCATAAAATTATCCCTCAACATGCAACAAAGAGTCACTCCAAAGTCACGAATAGCGGAGAACGAACGAAGAGATTATGGTAGGGTACGAAACCACCTCAAAGTTATTCTTTCCAATCAATCCGTTGGGCTATTCCTATAAGTGTCACAAACAGCCCTAGAGTTTGTACTAGAATAACGCCTTAAGATACAAATCAACCAAAACCCTGATGTCACCTAGATACTTCAATGTCACCTCAAGTATCCGTGGGCATGATTATATGATATGCATCACACAATCTCAATTCATCTATTCAACCAACACAAAGAACCTCAAAGAGTGCCCCAAAGTTTCTACCGGAGAATCACGACGAAAACGTGTGCCACCCCCTATGCATAGGTTCCCAATGTCACGAAACCCGCAAGTTGGTCACCAAAACGTACATCAAGTGGCACGTGGTATCCCATTGTCACCACAGATATCCATGGCAAGACATACATCAAGTGTTCTCAAGTCTTTAAAGACTCAATCCGATAAAATTGCTTCAAAGGGGAAACTCGATTCATTACAAGAGAGAAGAGGGGGGAAGAAACATCATAGGATCCAAATATAATAGCAAAGCTCGCGATACATCAAGATCGTATCATCTCAAGAACACGAGAGAGAGAGAGAGAGAGAGAGAGAGAGAGAGAGAGAGAGATCAAACACATAGCTACTGGTACATACCCTCAGCCCCGAGGGAGAACTACTCCCTCCTCGTCATGGAGAGCACCGGGATGATGAAGATGGCCACCAGAGAAGGATTGCCCCCTCCGGCAGGGTGCCGGAACGGGTCTAGATTTAGTTTCGGTGGCTACGGAGGCTTCTGGTGGTGGAACTCCCGATCTATGTTGCTCCCGGATGTTTTTAGGGTATATGGAGATATATAGGCGGAAGAAGTATGTCGGTGGAGCTCCGAGGGGCCTACGAGGCAGGGGGGCGCGCCCAGGGGGGGTGCCCTCCACCCTCGTGACCTCCCCGGAAACTTCTTGGAGTAGGGTCCAAGTCTCCTGGATCACGTTCGGTGAGAAGATCACGTTCCCGAATGTTTCATTCCGTTTGGACTCCGTTTGATATTCTGTTTCCTCGAAATACTGAAATAGGCAAAAAACAGCAATTCTGGGCTGGGCCTCCGGTTAATAGGTTAGTCCCAAAAATAATATAAAAGTGGAAAATAAAGCCCAATATAGTCCAAAATAGTAGATAATGTAGCATGGAGCAATCAAAAA
>NW_021184276.1:0-2091 GCF_002162155.2 Triticum dicoccoides
CCTAACGGGGCCGCCGCCCCAATCCCAGGTTCCTCCACGATGGCCGGAGTGGCCAGATCCGCCATGAGCGACGAGATCCAGCACCGCGCTGCTGACGCAATCGCCCAAGCCCACCGTCGACCGATCCCGCCGCCGCTGGTAGCTCGCACGCTTCCGCAGTCCCACACCCATGAATCTGGGCGCCCGTGCACTGCCGCAAGCCCGCCGCCTCCGGGATCCGCCACACCGTCGAGGGCCGCACCCCACGGATCAGGACGCCCGCGCCGCCGTAGATCCGGGAGAGGGAGGAGAGACCCTCCGCAGCCGCCGTCGTACGCACGGGCTTTGCCCGGCGCCGACCACCGGCAGTGGCGGAGGGAGACAAAGGCGCTGGAGGGTTACTAGGTGGCGGCGGCTGAGCCCTCCTGAGACGCCCGCGGGGAAGACGACCCGTGAGGCGCTGGAGGCAGAGAATAATGTGCAAAGTAGTTGAAGCCTCCACACATGCGTGCCACAAATCGTCTTCAAATGGCTTGGTGCAATCCAATGGCGGGCACAAACATGTAGCTTGAGCGTTGGATAACTGTGGACTCAAACTGCACTAATTCCTAATTAATCTGTTTGGTTGCACACAACCCGCAAGCAATTCGCACATTAGACAGATCGATCGAGGGTCTGATACTTTTCGCCTTGTTAGAGCATCTCTATCGGACCCTTTAAAATCGCAAACTCTAAAACCGAGATACGAGTCAAAAAGATGCATTTTAAGGGTTCATTTTATCTACGGCCGAACAGAGACTATAAACAAACTGTAAAACTGAGATAAAGAGCTCCTTCCTCAAGTCCGGCCGCTGCCGCCCCTTTCGTCAGCGGGCCGCGCCGGCCATGCCCAGCCCCGTCGGCCGCGTCCCATCGCCCGCCAGCCGTGCCCCGTCGCCCGTTGGCCGCGCCCCGTCCCTGCGGCCGCACCCCTTCCCTGCCGGCCGCACCTCGTCGCCCGCCGGTCATGCCCCGTCGCCCCGTCACCACGCCGGCCATGCCCAGGCTCGCCCGCCACGCCCCGTCGCCTCCGCTGTCTACGCCTTGCTCTATTGCCAGGCGCACTGGCTGAGCCGTGCCCCTTTGCCCGGGAGGATTCCGTCGGCCAGGCTGAGGCCACGGCGAGGTCGTCCTCGTCCAATTCGAACCGGCGGCGATCAATTGCGGCGTCTAACGGCCTTTTCCGGTGTGCGGTGATGAATTTTGGCGAGTTTAGGGCGGATTCCGACAAACTCCGCGGCGACGTGTTTGCTCCGACGAGGTTTGACCGGTATACGGGGCCCCTTAGGTTCAACCTTGCAACCTCCAAATATAAGGGTTTCGCGTGTGCATTTTCGGTGGCCCTTAAAATATTTACGGGTTGGACCACTTTTACGGTTTCTGTTCTGCACACTTTTTTCGACCAAAATTGTAAGACGCAAAAATTATGCTGATTTAACCACTTATATGGGGTCTGCTAGAGATACTCTTAGGTCGTTGGACAACCGACCGATCAGTCATCAGCTAGGCTGCCACATCCTCCCTCCAAATAAGAAATCTTAGTGTATCTTAATTTATCGTGTTTTCAGCCTATACCCTGTATCACGTACTTCGGCGGAGACGTGATGGACAACCTCAAGGCTCAAGCAACTACTCCGTACTTATTATCATTGATCAGAGGTTTCCCGTATGTACATATGTGAAGGAAGATTTGGGGGAGGTGGTGCATACAAGCATTCTACTGCACGGCCACACGGTAGTACTATGTCATAGCTAGCATTAGAAAGCTAACGATACACATAATATTTTTTTCAGGGAATATTAAGAGCTTTATTCAAATAAAGGCAATCCTAGTAAATACTTAATTAGCTTGGCTTTAGGGTTCCACCTGTAAGCAAAACAGCCCATGCCTTGCAACGGATATAAAATAAATTTTATAGTTTGTGTCGTATTCAATTAGTGCACTACTAACTCCAAATCCATCCGAATTGAGATAAAGACATATATTGGCTTTAAGTAAGCCGTGAGGTAGATATATTTACTCCTGATATATAATATAGACTTCAAGTTTTACATAGATGATTACTGTTGTGA
>NW_021184277.1:0-2091 GCF_002162155.2 Triticum dicoccoides
CCTAACGGGGCCGCCGCCCCAATCCCAGGTTCCTCCACGATGGCCGGAGTGGCCAGATCCGCCATGAGCGACGAGATCCAGCACCGCGCTGCTGACGCAATCGCCCAAGCCCACCGTCGACCGATCCCGCCGCCGCTGGTAGCTCGCACGCTTCCGCAGTCCCACACCCATGAATCTGGGCGCCCGTGCACTGCCGCAAGCCCGCCGCCTCCGGGATCCGCCACACCGTCGAGGGCCGCACCCCACGGATCAGGACGCCCGCGCCGCCGTAGATCCGGGAGAGGGAGGAGAGACCCTCCGCAGCCGCCGTCGTACGCACGGGCTTTGCCCGGCGCCGACCACCGGCAGTGGCGGAGGGAGACAAAGGCGCTGGAGGGTTACTAGGTGGCGGCGGCTGAGCCCTCCTGAGACGCCCGCGGGGAAGACGACCCGTGAGGCGCTGGAGGCAGAGAATAATGTGCAAAGTAGTTGAAGCCTCCACACATGCGTGCCACAAATCGTCTTCAAATGGCTTGGTGCAATCCAATGGCGGGCACAAACATGTAGCTTGAGCGTTGGATAACTGTGGACTCAAACTGCACTAATTCCTAATTAATCTGTTTGGTTGCACACAACCCGCAAGCAATTCGCACATTAGACAGATCGATCGAGGGTCTGATACTTTTCGCCTTGTTAGAGCATCTCTATCGGACCCTTTAAAATCGCAAACTCTAAAACCGAGATACGAGTCAAAAAGATGCATTTTAAGGGTTCATTTTATCTACGGCCGAACAGAGACTATAAACAAACTGTAAAACTGAGATAAAGAGCTCCTTCCTCAAGTCCGGCCGCTGCCGCCCCTTCCGTCAGCGGGCCGCGCCGGCCATGCCCAGCCCCGTCGGCCGCGTCCCATCGCCCGCCAGCCGTGCCCCGTCGCCCGTTGGCCGCGCCCCGTCCCTGCGGCCGCACCCCTTCCCTGCCGGCCGCACCTCGTCGCCCGCCGGTCATGCCCCGTCGCCCCGTCACCACGCCGGCCATGCCCAGGCTCGCCCGCCACGCCTCGTCGCCTCCGCTGTCTACGCCTTGCTCTATTGCCAGGCGCACTGGCTGAGCCGTGCCCCTTTGCCCGGGAGGATTCCGTCGGCCAGGCTGAGGCCACGGCGAGGTCGTCCTCGTCCAATTCGAACCGGCGGCGATCAATTGCGGCGTCTAACGGCCTTTTCCGGTGTGCGGTGATGAATTTTGGCGAGTTTAGGGCGGATTCCGACAAACTCCGCGGCGACGTGTTTGCTCCGACGAGGTTTGACCGGTATACGGGGCCCCTTAGGTTCAACCTTGCAACCTCCAAATATAAGGGTTTCGCGTGTGCATTTTCGGTGGCCCTTAAAATATTTACGGGTTGGACCACTTTTACGGTTTCTGTTCTGCACACTTTTTTCGACCAAAATTGTAAGACGCAAAAATTATGCTGATTTAACCACTTATATGGGGTCTGCTAGAGATACTCTTAGGTCGTTGGACAACCGACCGATCAGTCATCAGCTAGGCTGCCACATCCTCCCTCCAAATAAGAAATCTTAGTGTATCTTAATTTATCGTGTTTTCAGCCTATACCCTGTATCACGTACTTCGGCGGAGACGTGATGGACAACCTCAAGGCTCAAGCAACTACTCCGTACTTATTATCATTGATCAGAGGTTTCCCGTATGTACATATGTGAAGGAAGATTTGGGGGAGGTGGTGCATACAAGCATTCTACTGCACGGCCACACGGTAGTACTATGTCATAGCTAGCATTAGAAAGCTAACGATACACATAATATTTTTTTCAGGGAATATTAAGAGCTTTATTCAAATAAAGGCAATCCTAGTAAATACTTAATTAGCTTGGCTTTAGGGTTCCACCTGTAAGCAAAACAGCCCATGCCTTGCAACGGATATAAAATAAATTTTATAGTTTGTGTCGTATTCAATTAGTGCACTACTAACTCCAAATCCATCCGAATTGAGATAAAGACATATATTGGCTTTAAGTAAGCCGTGAGGTAGATATATTTACTCCTGATATATAATATAGACTTCAAGTTTTACATAGATGATTACTGTTGTGA
>NW_021184278.1:0-1253 GCF_002162155.2 Triticum dicoccoides
GGAGGGGTTCTCTTTTGTTTTAGTTTAGTTTTCTGTTAGTTTGTTTTTCTATTTTATTTCTTTTCTTTTTATTTATTCTTTCCTGTTTTACTTTAGTCACCTTTTATTTTAGTTTCTGTAAAATATATACATAGCATCTAATTTAGTATCTCAGTTTAGTCCACCGTCACAAAATGTCTAGTCCCCAATTAATTTAGTTTGATAATTTACTAATTAGTAAAGGCATTTAATTATTAGTTTTTATTACTGTTTTATTTATTTCAGTGCCATTAAATACTTTATAAAAATGTGGATTCTCCACCATAATTATTTATGCAATATTTGGCACATATAGAACATTTTAGTTTTAATGTTTGAAAACTTTTATTGTTTGCCTTGATTTTGAATTTTTGAATTCAGACGGGATTGAATCATCGTGAGGTTTACAACAGTAAGAGTGGTGACGTGGCATCATTAGTAGAGTTTTACTGTAGCCTAATTATCCAGGCGTCACAATTCTCCTCCACTATAAGAAATCTCGTCCCGAGATTTAAGAGGGGTCTAAGGGGGAAAGGTTTGGTTACGAAATTCTAGCGAATCTTCTTGGTCTTGGTAGCTCTTCTCGAAGAGGACGATCCATAGCATTGATGTCTTCATTCCTATGCATCAATGCATCACGATGAAGTTGTCGTCCTTTCTTCGGAGTCTTCATTGTACGTATGAAGGACAAGGGGTAACTGCGAAAAAAAACGGACCTCTGAAAGGTCGACTATCTGGTTGATAACCTCGGGGATGGTGGCGGAAAGTAACTCTCGAATGGAAACTTAAGACAATATCGAGAGTAGAGTAAGTAAGTACCATGAGATGTTTCGAGCGGGTAGGCAATCGTTCGATGCCTGAAACAAAGTGTGAAACGGGTCCAGAGCAACGGTAATAAGTATTGTGTCTGATACCAGAATTGATGATCTCTCGGGAGGTGGCTCGTGAATTATATATGAGGCCACGCGTGAGGCATAGCTTTGGAAATCTAGGGTGGACAGGAGAGTCAGGTTTCGATCCTGTGGAACTGTGGGTTATGGGCCCACCATGTGGGTTAAAAGTAGCAAGGGTGCTGACATCTTGCACGGTCACGATAGTAAGGTATGTTAGAGGGTAGCTTGCCATTTATGTTGGCAACAGTGTCGGTACCAAGGGCGAGGGACAAAGAGAACCATTTTCCTGCTCGTTGAACGAGGCGGACCAATAGGCAAAGTTCTCGTCCATCGGTGGTTACC
>NW_021184279.1:0-1072 GCF_002162155.2 Triticum dicoccoides
TACATACATACTATACAGATGGTGACTAAAGTCGGGTCAGCTCATTGAGTACCCGCAAGTGATTCTGACGAGGGGGCTGAAAGGACAGGTGGCTCCATCCCGGTAGAGGTGGGCCTGGGTTCCCGACAGCCCTCGACTGTTACTTTGTGGCGGAGCGACAGGGCAGGTTGAGACCACCTAGGAGACAGGTGGGCCTGGCCCTGTTCGGCGTTCGCGGATACTTAACACGCTTAACGAGATCTTGGTATTTGATCTGAGTCGGCTACGAGCCTATACGCACTAACCATCTACGTGGGAGTAGTTATGGGTATCCCGACGTCGTGGTATCAGCCGAAGCACTTCAGACGTCAGCGACGGAGCGGCGCGCGCCGGATTGGACTGGAACGCCACTAGGCTAGGTCTGCTTCCGGCCGCCCACGCAACGTGCAGGTGTGCTTAGGGCGATGGGCCCAGACCCCTGCGCGCTTAGGTTTAGACCGGCGTGCTGGCCTCTCTGTTTTGCCTAGGTGGGGCTGCGACGTGTTGATCTTCCGCGGCCGGGCATGACCCAGGAAAGTGTGTCCGGCCAAATGGGATCGATCGTGTTGGGTTATGTGGTGCACCCCTGCAGGGAAGTTAATCTATTCGAATAGCCGTGATCTTCGGTAACAGGACGACTTGGAGTTGTACCTTGACCTTATGACAACTAGAACCGGATACTTAATAAAACACACCCTTCCAAGTTCCACAGACAACCCGGTGATCACTTTTCTACAGGGCGACGAGGAGAGGATCACCGGGTAGGATTATGCTATGCGATGCGCCTGGAGATGCGCTTGGAGATGCTACCTGGATATGCTACTTGGAGATGCTACCTGGAGGACTTCAATCTACTCTCTTCTACATGCTGCAAGACGGAGGCTGCCAGAAGCGTAGTCTTCGACAGGATTAGCTATCCCCCTCTTATTCTGGCATTCTGCAGTTCAGTCCACTGATATGGCCTCCTTACACATATACCCATGCATATGTAGTGTAGTTCCTTGCTTGCGAGTACTTTGGATGAGTACTCACGGTTGCTTTCTCCCCCCTTTTT
>NW_021184280.1:0-1157 GCF_002162155.2 Triticum dicoccoides
GAGTAGTTATGGGTATCCCGACGTCGTGGTATCAGCCGAAGCACTTCAGACGTCAGCGACGGAGCGGCGCGCGCCGGATTGGAACGTAAGCCTGCTCTTGTATTAAGGGGGCTAGTTCTGCTTCCGGCCGCCCTCGCAACGTGCAGGTGTGCTATGGGCGATGGGCCCAGACCCCTGTGCGCTTAGGTTTAGACCGGCGTGCTGGCCTCTCTGTTTTGCCTAGGTGGGGCTGCGACGTGTTGATCTTCCGAGGCCGGGCATGACCCAGGAAAGTGTGTCCGGCCAAATGGGATCAAGCGTGTTGGGTTATGTGGTGCACCCCTGCAGGGAAGTTAATCTATTCGAATAGCCGTGATCTTCGGTAACAGGACGACTTGGAGTTGTACCTTGACCTTATGACAACTAGAACCGGATACTTAATAAAACACACCCTTCCAAGTGCCAAATACAACCGGTGGTCGCTCTACCTCAGGGATATGAGGAGAGGATCGCCGGGTAGGATTATGCTATGAGATGCTTTTTGGAGATGTTACTTGGAGATGCTACTTGGAGGACTTCAATCTACTCTCTTCTACGTGCTGCGAGACGGAGGCTGCCAGAAGCGTAGTCTTCGATAGGACTAGCTATCCCCCTTTTATTCTGGCATTCTTCAGTTCAGTCCACTGATATGGCCTCTTTACACATATACCCATGCATATGTAGTGTAGCTCCTTGCTTGCGAGTACTTTGGATGAGTACTCACGGTTGCTTTCTCCCCCCTTTTTTTCCCCTTTCCTTTCTTTCTGGTTGTCGCAACCAGATGCTGGAGTCCAGGAGCCAGACGCCTCCGTCGACGACGACTACTACACCGGAGGTGCCTACTACTACGTGCAGCCCGCTGACGACGACCTGGAGTAGTTTAGGAGGATCCCAGGCAGGAGGCCTGCGCCTCTTTCGATCTGTATCCCAGTTTGTGCTAGCCTTCTTAAGGCAAACTTGTTTAACTTATGTCTGTACTCAGATATTGTTGCTTCCGCTGACTCGTCTATGTTCGAGCACTTGTATTCGAGCCCTCGAGGCCCCTGGCTTGTATTATGATGCTTGTATGACTTATTTTATTTGTAGAGTTGTGTTGTGATATCTTCCCGTGAGTCCCTGATCTTGATCGTACACATTTG
>NW_021184281.1:0-1075 GCF_002162155.2 Triticum dicoccoides
GGAGGGGGGAAAAGAGAGAGAGGGGCCGGCCCCCTCTCCTTGTCCAATTCGGACCAAGGGAGGGGAGGGGCGCGCGGCCCACTATGGGCTGCCTCTTCTCTTTTCCACTAAGGCCCAATAAGGCCCATATAGCTCCCCGGGGGGGTCCGGTAACCTCCCGGTACTCCGGTAAAATCCCGATTTCACCCGGAACACTTCCGATAACCAAACATAGGCTTCCAATATATCAATCTTTATGTCTCGACCATTTCGAGACTCCTTGTCATGTCCGTGATCACATCCGGGACTCCGAACAACCTTCGGTACATCAAAATGCATAAACTCGTAATATAACTGTCATCGTAACCTTAAGCGTGCGGACCCTACAGGTTCGAGAACAATGTAGACATGACCGAGACATGTCTCTGGTCAATAACCAATAGCGGGACCTGGATGCCCATATTGGCTCCTACATATTCTACGAAGATCTTTATCGGTCAGACCGCATAACAACATATTTGTTCCCTTTGTCATCAGTATGTTACTTGCCCGAGATTCGATCGTCGGTATTCCAATACCTAGTTCAATCTCGTTACCGGCAAGTCTCTTTACTCATTCTGTAATACATCATCCCGCAAGTAACTCATTAGTTGCAATGCTTGCAAGGCTTAAGTGATGTGCATTACCGAGAGGGCCCAGAGATACCTCTCCGACAATCGGAGTGACAAATCCTAATCTCGAAATACGCCAACCCAACATGTACCTTTGGAGACACCTGTAGAGCTCCTTTATAATCACCCAGTTACGTTGTGACGTTTGGTAGCACACAAAGTGTTCCTCCGGCAAACGGGAGTTGCATAATCTCATAGTCATAGGAACATGTATAAGTCATGAAGAAAGCAATAGCAACATACTAAACGATCGGGTGCTAAGCTAATGGAATGGGTCATGTCAATCAGATCATTCACTTAATGATGTGATCCCGTTAATCAAATAACAACTCCTTGTTCATGGTTAGGAAACATAACCATCTTTGATTAACGAGCTAGTCAAGTAGAGGCATACTAGTGACACTCTGTTTGTCTATGTATTCACA
>NW_021184282.1:0-1415 GCF_002162155.2 Triticum dicoccoides
TTATTAGGCTTCATTTGTTGCTCAAATTCTTTTGCCACAATCTGATTTTCACTCTTATTCTTCTCCTGTTGTGCTTTATTAGCTCTATTAATATCATCTTTCAAAATGGAATCAGGAGTCACAGGAAGCAAAGTAATATTTTTATCCTTATGAACAAGAGTATAGTGATTGTTTCTACCATGGTGTACAGAATTTTTATCAAATTGCCATGGTCTACCAAGTAATAAGGAACATGCTTGCATAGGTACCACATCACAATCAACATAATCAGCATATGTAGAGATACTAAAATGCACACGAACAGTACGTGTTACCTTAACCTTGCCGCTGTTGTTGAACCATTGGATGTAGTAAGGATGTGGATGTGGTCTTGTGGTGAGAGCAAGCTTCTCCACCATCTCCATGCTAGCCAAGTTGTTACAGCTCCCTCCGTCTATGATGACACGCACAGAACGTTCCTTCACAACTCCCTTGGTATGGAACAAATTGTGCCTCTGATTTTGCTCAGCTTGTGTGACCTGCACACTCAAAACACGTTGAGCAACTAAACATTCATACCTGTCAGCGTCTTCAGGAGCCATGTATTGCGTCTCATGATCAGAATCATTTCCACCATGTTCTTCACGTGTAATAAGAGCCAAAGTCTCCTCATCATAGTCACTAGCGGACTCATATCCACCATCCGCGGTAGCAATCATCACACGCGGAGATTTGCATTCTCTCGCATAATGACCTCCTCCCTTACAACGACGACAAATAATATCACTTGTGTGCCCTGTTGATGCCATGGAAGAAGAAGAACGTTGTGCAGGCCCCGCAGGTGCGCTCTTGGCAGATAATGGTGGTTGTGCCTGTTTTCTTGTATCACGGCTGGAGGTGGCACCGGATGGAGGTGCTGGTGCAGTTGAAGTAGAAGATGCACGTGGTGTCCATGATGAAGGTCGGCCTGCAGAAAAGTTAGTTTGCCCCAATGCTTGTCGATCCTGCACTTCACGTTCAGCTTTACAAGCAAGATGGAATAAACGAGTGATATTAGTATACTCCTTATAGTCTAGAATGGTCTGAATCTCTCTATTTAATCCACCCAAAAAACGTGCAAGCATAGCTTCATTCTCCTCAACAATACCACATCTAATCATGCCAGTTTGTAATTCCTGATAATATTCTTCTACAGAATTTTTCCCTTGTCTTAAACGCTGCAATTTTTGAAGCAATTCACGTTGATAATATGGTGGAACCCAACGCGTACGCATAGCAGTTTTCAAAGCAGCCCAAGTAGTTGGAATAGGATATAATCTACAATGTTCAGACCACCATACACATGCAAAACTAGTGAAAGCACAAACGGCAGCAGCAACTCGTCTCTCCTCAGGATATTGTAAACATGTAAATCGTTGTTCAGTTTCTAACTCCCA
>NW_021184283.1:0-1063 GCF_002162155.2 Triticum dicoccoides
TGGATGTAGGATTTGCTAGTTTGGGTGAGATATTGTGCTTCCCCTGTATCCCCAACACCTGATTGCATAACCAGAAAGGTTCGGGAATTTCATAGGTGGGAATTCTAGTAGCTCTAGTTCTTCTTCCACGGATATTGGTTTGAGATTGGGATTTCTTACCGATTATTCGTTCTTGATCCGTACCTTGTTGATTTATTTCTCTACCTTAATTCTTCGTGGCTTCTCAATTTATGGATATGTGACCACTTCAAGAGAAATGCATTCGTTCATTCTGTTCGGATGTGAAGACTATATGTTGCAATTTTCATTCCGTTGGATTCAGCTTCTATATTGTTGTCTATCAGTGTGCTAATGGTGGTCAACCTGTTCAGGATGGCTCCTCCAACGTGCACGACTCCGAATCCTGATCCGCCTCCACCTCCGCCTCCTCCGGAAGCATGGCAAGCTGTGATGGCCGCTACTAATGCAAACACATAGTTGATCATGCAAATTCTCCAAGAGCGCAATCAAGGCAGTCAAGGGAATCAAGGCCATAATCAGCACCACTTTGCTACACTGAACCAGTTCCTTGCTAATGGCCCAAAGACGTTCAGCGGTTGTGTTGAGGCTACCGATGCTGACGATTGGCTAGTGGATCTGGGCAAGCATTTTGAATGCAGCAATGTCAGGCCTGAAGATTTCGTCAAGTTCGCTTCTTTCCAGCTCAAAGATCAGGCTGCAGAGTGGTTCCAGCAGTACAAGGATTCCAGAGGTGGACGTGTTATCACTTGGAATGATTTTCGTCAAGATTTCCGCGCTCATCACATCCCTCAAAGTGTGGTTGAGAGTAAGCGTCAGGAATTCTGCAATCTGAAGCAAGGCTCTTTGTCTGTCTATGACTACAACAAGTTGTTCCAGAAGCTCGCCCGTTTTGCCAAGCAGGATGTTCCTGATGAGAAGAGCATGATCTATCAGTTCAGGGGTGGTCTTCGTGAGGAAATTCAGCTCGCTCTTGTCCTCTTTGAGCCGTTGAGATACGATGAGTTCTACAACATGGCACTGAAGCAAGAGGCTGCTCAGATGA
>NW_021184284.1:0-1296 GCF_002162155.2 Triticum dicoccoides
GATGAAGAGCTATATTATCTTCAGAAGTGCCAGGCAAGCAAAACCCCCTTGTTCATTCCGATAAAATCCCACTCTCTCGCTCCTGCTCTCTTTTACTGCATTAGGACAACAACGACATATTTGATACTTGCTGCGGTAGCTGAACCCCTTTATCCTTTGCATGACCTGTCATTGCCACAGTAAATAGATGAAACCCACTAGCATGAGTAGGAGTTGTTTGAGCCCTGATGTGCCTACTCATTCATGCTTGTTTGTCATGCCTGCTACTGCTTAGAGTTGAGTCAGGTCTGATTCATCGGGGATGAATCAGAGGCGTGTGAACATGTCCTACTATGGGTGAACTAAGTGTGTGAACACGATTTGGTAAAGGTAGCGGTGAGAGGCCATGTAGGAGTACATGGTGGGTTGTCTCATTGCAGCCGTCCTCAGGAACTAAGTTCTGTGTTCATGATCCATGACCAGCTACTACCACACATTGGAATGCTTAAGTGCCCCTCTCGACTTATTAATCAACTTGATCTCTGTCCAGGAGTTGCAACTAGTTTCTGGTGTTTGTAGGTAGTGTTAGTAGTCTACCAAGTGGCACCCGGTACAGGTGGGCTTGGGACAGACTAGGCACAGTGGCACGGTGTACCAAGTGGCACCCGGTTGGTGGGCTTGGGAACCCTGCACACATCGTTTGGGGCCGTGAGCGACACCCCGGCCGGATCTCCTTGCGGATGGAACCCGAATAGGCGATAAACCTAGACGAGAGACTTGTTCGGTTAGTCAGGTCGTGGCCGACTCCCTCGCCCGGCTTCCACTTGAAGGTTGCCGAGGTACATGACGTGTACGGGGCGGTAAGTGGCGAGAGCGTGTGTGAAGAAGTACACCCCTGCAGGGTTAACATCATCTATTCGAATAGCCGGATTCCTCGGATATGGAAACGTGGACCCCTTATATCAGTTCATAGACAAGTGAAAGTGGATACTCTAAAATACGCAAGATAAGCGTGAGTGCTATGGATGGCGTTCTCGTAGGGAGACGGGAGCGGATCCATAGTGGTGTATTGATATGGTGAATATGTGGACTCGTGTGCGCCACCTCAAAAGAGTTACTTGCAGTCGTAGTTCAGGATAGCCACCGAGTCAAAGCTGGCTTGCTGCAGTCAAACTCCACCATCCCCTTTGTTGATAATGATGCATGTGTAGATAGATCTGATGTAAGTCTTGCTGGGTACATTTGTACTCACGTTTGCCTATTTTATGTTTTTGCAGAGAGACTTCAGTCTCACTAGTAGTTCCGCTTGGACTTCGA
>NW_021184285.1:0-877 GCF_002162155.2 Triticum dicoccoides
GGGTAACGAAGCAATTTCCATAATTGTTGAACCCCAAGGTCCGCTTACGTGTCGGTCATCCACACTGGCAGTTTTGGCCAATTGTGGCCCATTTCATGGACTATTACTCATTGTTTTGGGGTCCTGGAGTGGTTTCCATGGTTAAGGAACCCTGTGGTGCGTTTATGTGTCGGTCATCAACACTCGCAGTTTTGGCCGATTCTGACCCGTATCTTGGATTATTACTCACTATTTTGGGGTCTCGAACAGATTTCCATAGTTGTTGAACCCCAAGGTGCGCTTACGTGTCGGTCATCAACACTGGCAGTTTTGGCCGATTCTGGCCCGTTTCATGGACTACCACTCACTATTTCGGGGTCCCGGAGTGGTTTCCATAGTTAACGAACCCTGTGGTGCATTTACGTGTCGGTCATCAACACTGGCAGTTTTGACCAATTCTGGCCCATTTCTTGGATTATTACTCACTATTTTGGGGTCCCAGAGCGATTTCCATAGTTGTTGAACCCCAAGGTGCGCTTACGTGTCGGTCATCAACACTGGCAGTTTTGGCAGATTTTGGGCCGTTTCATGGACTATTACTCACTGTTTTGGGGTCCCGATGTGGTTTCCATGCTTAACGAACCATGTGGTGCGTTTATGTGTCGGTCATCAACACTGACAGTTTAGGCCGATTCTGGCCCGTTTCTTTGATTATTACTCACCGTTTTCGGGTAACGAAGCAATTTCCATAATTGTTGAACCCCAAGGTCCGCTTACGTGTCGGTCATCCACACTGGCAGTTTTGGCCAATTGTGGCCCATTTCATGGACTATTACTCATTGTTTTGGGGTCCTGGAGTGGTTTCCATGGTTAACGAACCCTGTGGTGCGTTTATGTG
>NW_021184286.1:0-514 GCF_002162155.2 Triticum dicoccoides
GTGAGTAATAATCCAAGAAATGGGCCAGAATTGGTCAAAACTGCCAGTGTTGATGACCGACACGTAAATGCACCACAGGGTTCGTTAACTATGGAAACCACTCCGGGACCCCGAAATAGTGAGTGGTAGTCCATGAAACGGGCCAGAATCGGCCAAAACTGCCAGTGTTGATGACCGACACGTAAGCGCACGTTGGGGTTCAACAACTATGGAAATCTGTTCGAGACCCCAAAATAGTGAGTAATAATCCAAGATACGGGTCAGAATCGGCCAAAACTGCGAGTGTTGCTGACCGACACATAAACGCACCACAGGGTTCCTTAACCATGGAAACCACTCCAGGACCCCAAAACAATGAGTAATAGTCCATGAAATGGGCCACAATTGGCCAAAACTGCCAGTGTGGATGACCGACACGTAAGCGGACCTTGGGGTTCAACAATTATGGAAATTGCTTCGTTACCCGAAAACGGTGAGTAATAATCAAAGAAACGGGCCAGAATCGGCCTAAACT
>NW_021184287.1:0-1503 GCF_002162155.2 Triticum dicoccoides
AGTAGACAACGTTCTATTGACTACTTCAGTTTGTCCATCAGTTTGGGGGTGACAAGTAGTACTAAAAAGCAGTTTAGTCCCCAACTTAGCCCATAAACATCTCCAAAAGTGGCTAAGAAATTTAGTATCACGATCTGAAACAATAGTATTTGGCACACCATGCAAGCGAATAATTTCACGAAAGAACAAATCAGCAACATTAACAGCATCATCACTTTTATGACATGGTATAAAGTGTGCCATTTTCGAGAATCTATCCACGACAACAAATATGCTATCCCTCCCCTTCTTTGTTCGAGGTAAACCTAAAACAAAGTCCATAGATATATCCTCCCAAGGAACACTAGGTACAGGCAAAGGCATATATAAACCATGAGGATTGAGTCGTGACTTAGCTTTTTGACATGTATTGCAGCAAGCAATAAAACGCTCAACATCCCGTCTCATCTTTGGCCAAAAGAAATGTGTAGCAAGTACGTCCTCCGTCTTCTTCACGCCAAAGTGTCCCATTAATCCTCCTCCATGCGCCTCCTGCAACAACAATAGACGAACAGAGCTAGCTGGAATGCATAGCTTGTTAGCACGAAACACAAATCCATCGTTAACGACGAACTTGTTCCACATTCTTCCTTCTTTACAATTCTGCATTACATATTTAAAATCAGCATCATGCACATATTGATCTTTGATGGTCTCCAAACCAAAGATTTTGAAGTCAAGTTGTGAAAGCATAGTATAGCGACAAGACAATGCATCAGCAATAACATTTTCTTTTCCCTTCTTGTGTTTAATGACATTGATAGAGGCAAAGGTGTCCCGTCTTTCGATGAGATGATGGATATCGCTTTGGTGGAAGTCGACTTTGACGATCCGACTACGAACGTGCGAGGACGTCGCGCCTTAGCAATCGCTAAACCAACTCCGAGAGGTTATTGACCACGCCGGAGCACGATCAACCTGACCACGAGGGTCTATTTCCTGCGAGCAAACGAAGAACAAGCAAGAAACTAAGATTGCAATCTGGATATTGCGAATATAAGATGAAAGCTTTATTGATCAAGGTGGGGTTCTGTGACGCCTTTGTCTGGTCGTTGAACACAAACGAAGTGCGCGAAGTTGCAGCTATGGCGAACTTTTAATCTAAACAAAACCCCAAAGTCTAAACGATGCCCTAAGGGCTGTATATATGGAGAAAGAGGGGGGAATTTCGTGGCCCTTGGTGGAGGGGTCCGAAATCAACCCTATCTCTTGTTTCCCCACACATACGGACTCTAAAAATAGCCTATACTTATGTATTTCGAAATTACATGGGCCTGGCCCAATAATAAGGTGACGCAGCACCTAAAATAGCCTCGGGACGAAATTTATGAAGTGGCATCTTGTATATTTCGTCCAAGGCTTCATGCACCCATTATGGTGGCTTCAAAGTCCTGAAATCATCACTTGTAACTCCGTTCTTGTTCCCCTTGCGCATGCCATCATCTCCATGCTTGTTCTTGCTCC
>NW_021184288.1:0-1143 GCF_002162155.2 Triticum dicoccoides
TAAAGCTCTTCCAGCAATGCCCAACATTGGTTTTACCATTCGCCACCTAGCCTCTTTTTCCCTTGGGTTTCGCGGACTCAAGGGTCATCATTATTTTACCCCCCCGGGCCAGTGCTCCTCTGAGTGTTGGTCCAACCTGTCAGCTGCCGGTGGCCACCAGGGGCAACTCTGGGTTGGCCTACCCGCACCTAAGACAATCTGAGTGTGCCCTGAGAAAGAGATATGTGCAGCTCCTATCGGGATTTGTCGGCACATTCGGGCGGTGTTGCTGGTTTAGTTTTACCCTGTCGAAATGTCTTGTTGTACCGGGATACC
This sequence comes from Triticum dicoccoides, assembly GCF_002162155.2. Taxonomy (NCBI): domain Eukaryota; kingdom Viridiplantae; phylum Streptophyta; class Magnoliopsida; order Poales; family Poaceae; genus Triticum; species Triticum dicoccoides. The sequence continues at coordinate 316 of NW_021184288.1, forward strand.
GAGTCTGATCGGAGTGTCTCGGGTGGAGGTCTATTCCTTCGTTGACCGTGAGAGCTTGTCATGGGCTAAGTTGGGACACCTCTGCAGGGATTTGAACTTTCGAAAGCCGTGCCCGCGGTTATGGGCAGATGGGAATTTGTTAACGTCCGGTTGTAGAAAACCCGAAGTTGACCTTAATTAAAATACATCAACCGCGTGTGTAACCGTGATGGTCTCTTTCCGGCGGGGCCCGGGAAGTGAACACGGTTGTTGGAGTTATGCTTGACGTAGGTAGTCCAGGATCACTTCTTGATCATACTTTTATCGACCGTGCTTTGCCTTCTCTTCTCGCTCTCATTTGCGTATGTTAGCCACCATATATGCTAGTCGCTTGCTGCAGCTCCACCTCATACCTTTACCTTACCCATAAGCTTAAATAGTCTTGATCTCGCGGGTGCGAGATTGCTGAGTCCCCGTGGCTCACAGATACTTCCAAAACCAGTTTGCAGGTGCCTATGTTACCGTGCAGATGACGCAACCAAGCTCAGGAGGAGCTCGATGAAGATCTTGTCCTTTATGTTGTTTCGTGTTAGTTGATCAGTAGTGGAGCCCAGTTGGGGTCGATCGGGGACCTTTGTCGCATTTGGGGTTCTTCTTTTATTTTGGTTCCGTAGTCGGACCTTGATTGTATCTGGATGATGTAATGCTTTACTCATGTAATTGTGTGAAGTGGCGATTGTAAGCCAACTATGTATCTCTTTCCCATATGTATTACATGGGTTGTGTGAAGATTACCTCACTTGCGACATTGCTTTCAATGCGGTTATGCCTCTAAGTCGTGCTTCGACA
>NW_021184289.1:0-1267 GCF_002162155.2 Triticum dicoccoides
AAGAAACAACTCGATGAGTCCTTGAAAAAGGGTTTCATCCGACCTAGCTCTTCTCCGTGGGCTTGCCCCGTCCTATTCGTCAAGAAGAAGGATGGTACGGACCGGATGGTTGTAGATTACCGACCTGTCAATTTGGTCACAATCAAGAACAAATATCCGCTTCCCAGGATCAACGACCTGTATGATCAGCTCGCTGGATCCTCAGTCTTCTCCAAGATGGATTTGAGGTTGGGCTACCATCAAATCAAAATCAGAAACGGGGACATTCCTAAAACGGCCTTTGTTACTCGTTACGGCCAATACGAGTACACCGTCATGTCCTTCGGATTAACCAACGCTCCAGCCACCTTTTCTCGGTTAATGAACTCAATCTTCATGGAGTATTTGGATAAATTCGTCGTGGTTTACCTCGATGATATACTCATCTATTCCAAGAACGAGGAAGAACATGCCGAACATCTAAGGCTAGTGTTGCAGAAACTTCGAGAGCATCGCCTTTATGCCAAATTTTCTAAATGTGAATTCTGGTTGTCAGAAGTGACCTATTTGGGTCATGTAATATCTGGTAAAGGTATTGCTGTTAACCCTGAGCGAGTTCAAGCCGTCCTTAATTGGACTCCACCTTAATCGGTCAAGCAAGTTCGGAGTTTTCTAGGCTTAGCGAGCTATTGTCGTCGCTTTGTCGAGAACTTCTCCAAGGTTGCCAAACCTCTAACCGAACTCCTCAAGGAAGATAAGAAGTTCGAGTGGACTCCACAATGTGAGCACAGCTTTCAGGAACTGAAAAGACGCCTGACTTCTACTCCCGTACTGGTACCGCCAGACTTCTCCAAGGACTTTGTTATCTACTGCGACGCCTCGCGACAAGGACTAGGTTGCATTCTCATGCAAGATCGACACGTAATTGCCTACGCTTCACGGCAATTGCACCCACATGAGGAGAATTATCCCACTCATGATCTAGAGCTTGCAGCCGTAGTCTATGCACTTAAAACCTGGCGACATTACCTCCTCGGTAACCGTTGCGAAATATTCACTGATCACCAAAGCCTGAAGTACATTTTCACCCAACCGGATCTAAATCTCAGGCAAAGACGTTGGGTTGAATTGATCACAGACTTCGACTTAGGAATAACCTACACCCCAGGGAAAGCCAACGTCATGGCTGATGCGCTAAGTCGTAAATCTTATTGTAACAATCTGATGCTACAACAAAGTCAACCGCTTCTCCATGAGGAATTTCGGAAGCTTAACCTTCACATTGTAT
>NW_021184290.1:0-2677 GCF_002162155.2 Triticum dicoccoides
GGTTGCCGATCACCGCCTGCTGCTGGGTAAGAACTGGTAAGAATTTGAGTTTTGCTTGACGGATTTGTGACACCCACCACCACCTCTTGTTAGTAGTCTGTAGGATCATATTCTTGTGTGTTTCTATTGCTGCTAACCATGCCAGGATCACAAGTCGACGAGACTGACTGGGAGAACATGACGAATAAGGATTTGCATGATAAATTTCAGCAAATGATGAGTGGACAGGTGCAAGATGTGCTAAACAGATTTGAAGAGGCCATGGAGAAGATAGATGGCATGGAGAAGACGTTCGAAACAAAGCTCGATAACAAGTTTAATGAATTGCTCGCGCGTCTTCCACCACCACCACCCGCTGCACCTAACGCACCTCTCCAACAACAACAACAACAACGACTACCTCCACATCGCGAAACAGACCTTCGCCGAGCGAGCCGTGTTCCTCTTGCGTTTGGCCAAACTGTTGGTGCTGTTGTTGATACTTCTGTGGCTCCTGGTGCTGATGCGGAGGAGGATGATTATGTGGGAGATTATGAGGATGAGGTTGATCAAAATCAGCACTACGTGCAGCCACCTGCACCACCACCAGCAGGTCGACCTCAGGTATATATTCATAATGGTAGGCCTGCACCACCACCTCAGGTACGAGATGATGTCCATATTCCTAAACTAAAATTGAATATTCCACCATTTGAGGGTAGATATGTTCCTGATATATATCTTACTTGGGAGTTAGAAACTGAACAACGAGTTGCTGCTGCTGTTTGTGCTTTCACTAGTTTTGCATGTGTATGGTGGTCTGAACATTGTAGATTATATCCTATTCCAACTACTTGGGCTGCTTTGAAAACTGCTATGCGTACTCGTTGGGTTCCACCATATTATCAACGTGAATTGCTTCAAAAATTACAGCGCTTAAGACAAGGAAAAAATTCTATAGAAGAATATTATCAGGAATTACAAAGTGGCATGATTAGATGTGGTATTGTTGAGGAGAATGAAGCTATGCTTGCACGTTTTCCGGGTGGATTAAATAGAGATTCAGACCATTCTAGACTATAAGGAGTATACTAATATCACTCGTTTATTCCATCTTGCTTGTAAAGCTGAACGTGAAGTGCAGGATCGACAAGCATTGGCGCGAACTAACTCTTCTGCAGGCCGACCTTCATCATGGACACCGCGTGCATCTTCTACTTCAACTGCACCAGCACCTCAATCACGTGCCACCTCCAGTCGTGATACAAGAAAACAGGCACAACCACCATTATCTGCCAAGAGCGCACCTGCTGGGCCTGCACAGAGTTCTTCTTCTTCCATGGCATCAACAGGTCACACAAGTGATATTATTTGTCGTCATTGTAAGGGAGGAGGTCATTATGCGAGAGAATGCAAATCTCCGCGTGTGATGATTGCTACCGCGGATGGTGGATATGAGTCCGCTAGTGACTATGATGAGGAGACATTGGCTCTTATTACACGTGAAGAACATGGTGGAGATGATTCTGATCATGAGACGCAATACATGGCTCCTGAAGACGCTGACAGGTATGAATGTTTAGTTGCTCAACGTGTTTTGAGTGTGCAGGTCACACAAGCTGAGCAAAATCAGAGGCACAATTTGTTCCAGACCAAGGGAGTTGTGAAGGAACGTTCTGTGCGTGTCATAATAGACGGAGGGAGCTGCAACAACTTGGCTAGCAAGGAGATGGTGGAGAAGCTTTCTCTCACCACAAGACCACATCCACATCCTTACTACATCCAATGGTTCAACAACAGCGGCAAGGTTAAGGTAACACGTACTGTTCGTGTGCATTTTAGTATCTCTACATATGCTGATTATGTTGATTGTGATGTGGTACCTATGCAAGCATGTTCCTTATTACTTGGTAGACCATGGCAATTTGATAAAAATTCTGTACACCATGGTAGAAACAATCACTATACTCTTGTTCATAAGGATAAAAATATTACTTTGCTTCCTATGACTCCTGATTCCATTTTGAAAGATGATATTAATAGAGCTAATAAAGCAAAACAGGAGAAGAATAAGAGTGAAAATCAGATTGTGGCAAAAGAATTTGAGCAACAAATGGAGCCTAATAATAAACCATCTAGTGTTGCTTCTGAAATTAAATTGAAAAGTGCATGTTTATTTGCCACCAAATCTGATATTGATGAGCTAGATTTTAGCAAATCTGTTTGCTATGTTTTTGTGTGCAAAGAGGCATTATTTTCATTTGAGGACGTGCCTTCCTCTTTGCCTCCTGCTGTCACTAACATTTTGCAGGAGTTCGCTGACGTTTTTCCACAAGACGTGCCACCGGGATTACCGCCTATTCGAGGGATTGAGCATCAGATTGACTTAATTCCCGGTGCTTCACTGCCAAACCGTGCACCATACTGTACCAATCCAGAGGAGACGAAGGAGATTATGCGTCAAGTACAAGAGCTTCTCGACAAAGGTTATATACGCGAATCCCTTAGTCCTTGTGCTGTTCCTATTATTCTAGTGCCGAAAAAGGATGGTACATCACGTATGTGTGTTGATTGTAGAGGCATTAATAATATTACTATTCGTTATCGTCATCCTATTCCTAGGCTAGATGATATGCTTGATGAATTGAGTGGCTCTACAATATTCTCCAAAGTTGATTTGCGTAGTGGCTACCATCAA
>NW_021184291.1:0-1027 GCF_002162155.2 Triticum dicoccoides
GAGAGGGGTCGAGTTACCGGAACCCAATGTGTGGTAGTATCGAGTCATTGGACAACATACACAGAACTCAGTGCTTAAGGACGGTTCCAGTGAGACAACCCACCATGTACTCCTACATGGTCTCTCACCGCTACCTTTACCAAATCGTGTTCACACACTTAACTCTCAGCAATAGAACATATCGTGACACTCCAATTCATTCCCAATGAACCAGACCTGACACAACTCTAAGCAATAGCAGGCATAGCATGGTAGGAACACATCCGTGGCTTCAATCAACTCCTACACATGCTAGTGGGTTTCAACTATTTACTGTGGCAATGACAGGTCATGCAGAGGAATGGGTTCAACTACCGCAGCACAAAGTAGCAGATGAATCGTTGTTGTCCTAATGCAATAACTGAGAGCAGGAGCGAGAGGGTAGGGTTTTATCGAAATGAACAAGGGGGTATGCTTGCCTGGTAAATCAACAAGGGAGGCACTGCTTCACAGACAGGTACTCTGGAACGTCTCCGGAGCAGGACCTATCGAGAAGGAACAGTGCCGGCAATCAATACACAATCATATGCAACAATATGATGCATGAACATGGCATGTAGATGTGATGCTGTTGAGCTAATGCAACTAGTGTTCAATTGGTTTGAAGTCCATTTGAACCAAAGGTTCAAATGCATTTCTAAATTAGGTCTCTTATATATGCCATAATGTGTTTTCCCATATTCAGCATGTATAAGTTGGTTTTTCATGCACGAAACTAGTACAGATGGAAAGGTTGCATTTTTCTGATAATTTTTCATATATAAATTATTTCAATCTGAGCTACGGTTGAATTTCTATGAATTTTTGAAGATTAAATCATTTTCTGGATTTTCTGAATTATTTTAATTCCAGAAAATGTATAATTGCGTCAGCATGACGTCATCATTGCATCAGCGGTCAACGCGGCTGTCCAGGTCAAACCTGACGTGTGGGACCCACACGTCAGTGACACTGGGGTTAACAGGGTTAATTAAAAGGTTAGGGGGGG
>NW_021184292.1:0-922 GCF_002162155.2 Triticum dicoccoides
AGTGAGACAACCCACCATGTACTCCTACATGGTCTCTCACCGCTACCTTTACCAAATCGTGTTCACACACTTAACTCTCAGCAATAGAACATATCGTGACACTCCAATTCATTCCCAATGAACCAGACCTGACACAACTCTAAGCAATAGCAGGCATAGCATGGTAGGAACACATCCGTGGCTTCAATCAACTCCTACACATGCTAGTGGGTTTCAACTATTTACTGTGGCAATGACAGGTCATGCAGAGGAATGGGTTCAACTACCGCAGCACAAAGTAGCAGATGAATCGTTGTTGTCCTAATGCAATAACTGAGAGCAGGAGCGAGAGGGTAGGGTTTTATCGAAATGAACAAGGGGGTATGCTTGCCTGGTAAATCAACAAGGGAGGCACTGCTTCACAGACAGGTACTCTGGAACGTCTCCGGAGCAGGACCTATCGACAAGGAACAGTGCCGGCAATCAATACACAATCATATGCAACAATATGATGCATGAACATGGCATGTAGATGTGATGCTGTTGAGCTAATGCAACTAGTGTTCAATTGGTTTGAAGTCCATTTGAACCAAAGGTTCAAATGCATTTCTAAATTAGGTCTCTTATATATGCCATAATGTGTTTTCCCATATTCAGCATGTATAAGTTGGTTTTTCATGCACGAAACTAGTACAGATGGAAAGGTTGCATTTTTCTGATAATTTTTCATATATAAATTATTTCAATCTGAGCTACGGTTGAATTTCTATGAATTTTTGAAGATTAAATCATTTTCTGGATTTTCTGAATTATTTTAATTCCCGAAAATGTATAATTGCGTCAGCATGACGTCATCATTGCATCAGCGGTCAACGCGGCTGTCCAGGTCAAACCTGACGTGTGGGACCCACACGTCAGTGACAGGGGGTTAACAGGGGTTATT
>NW_021184293.1:0-2117 GCF_002162155.2 Triticum dicoccoides
GTTTGTGTTGAACGACCAGACAAAGGCGTCACAGAACCCCACCTTGATCAATAAAGCTTTCATCTTATATTCGCAATATCCAGATTGCAATCTCAGTTTCTTGCTTGTTCTTCGTTTGCTCGCAGGAAACAGACCCTCGTGGTCAGGTTGATCGTGCTCCGGCGTGGTCAATAACCTCTCGGAGTTGGTTTAGCGATTGCTAAGGCACGACGTCCTCGCACGTTCGTAGTCGGATCGTCAAAGTCGACTGCCACCAAAGTGATATCCATCATCTCATCGAAAGACGGGACACCTTTGCCTCTATCAAGTGGTATCAGATTTCCAGGTTGCTCGGTGAGATTTTACAGTTTTTCGTAGTTTAGATCGAGTCTGTTCTTCATACCTATAGTCCACGAAAAAGCCACAAAAAAATTAGGGTTAGTTCATCATATCCGAACCAATCTGAGCCTTTGCATAATCTTTTTAGGGTTTTGCTTTGTTGAATTTGCGGTTGCATCGTCGTGTCTAGTTGCTGGTCTTAGAGTCTAGTCTTTTAGAGTTTCGAGTTTTGGTCATAAGTTGTCATGCTGCCGCCGCACCATCATCATCACCCCTGCCATCTACCACCACCGCTTATCCGCCACCGCTTCGAATCCGTATCCATATACCACCACAGCTGTCATATACCACCACCGCTGCCATCTACAATCATATATCCACCACCAATCCGAGTTCTTGTCATATTAGGTTTGTTTTCGAGATCCTTCTAGATTCAAAATTTTTCGAAAATGCATTTCTCGAAAAAATTTCTGGCTATCCTATTTTTAGGTGTTTCTGAGTGTTTTGAGATAGGTGCCGTTATAGGAAGTTTTTTTTGACCCGTTTCCAGTTTTTGGGTCCGGGCAGTCGAAAAAAAAAATTGGTCGAAAAAATTTCGTGCCCATCCTGTCAGTTTGAGCTAGGAAGAGTTTTGAGACACTCGCCATTATAGTGATTTTTCGCAAAAAAAAGCAGCGCAAAAAAAAGAGCGCAAAAAAAAAGAGCGAAAAAAAATTCCAGAGTGTGCTTTTCCCTTGTTTACGTGCCGCGCCGTGATTTTGTTGGTGTTCTAGGCTCGCGTCTCTAGCACAGTCTAGCCTAGGACCAGCACAGTACCGTCGTTGAGCGTTTATTGAACTTTGCATCTCTGAATTGATTATTGCTGACCTTTTTTGCTACCATATTATAAGCCTTCCGAGCTCCACATACATCTACGTCGTGCATTTGACTCTCCCTGGTAATCGCTCTATCCAAGCTTTGAGAGTTTTTGACTACAATGGTTGCCGATCACCGCCTGCTGCTGGGTAAGAACTGGGAAGAATTTGAGATTTGCTTGACGGATTTTTGACACCCACCACCACCTCTTGTTAGTAGTCTGTAGGATCATATTCTTGTGTGTTTCTATTGCTGCTAACCATGCCAGGATCACAAGCCGACGAGACTGACTGGGAGAACATGACGAATAAGGATTTGCATGATAAATTTCAGCAAATGATGAATGGACAAGTGCAAGACGTGCTAAACAGATTTGAAGAGGCCATGGAGAAGATAGATGGCATGGAGAAGACGTTCGAAACAAAGCTCGATAACAAGTTTAATGAATTGCTCGCGCGTCTTCCACCACCACCACCCGCTGCACCTAACGCACCTCTCCAACAACAACAACAACGTCTACCTCCACGTCGCGAAATAGACCTCCGCCGAGCGAGCCGTGTTCCTCTTGCGTTTGGCCAAACTGTTGGTGCTGCTGTTGATACTTCTGTGGCTCCTGCTGCTGATGTGGAGGAGGATGATTATGTGGGAGATTACGAGGATGAGGTTGCTCAAAATCAGAACTACGTGCAACCACCAGCACCACCACCAGCAGGTCGACCTCAGGTATATATTCGTAATGGTAGGCCTGCACCACCACCTCAGGTACGAGATGATGTCCATATTCCTAAACTGAAATTGAATATTCCACCATTTGAGGGTAGATATGTTCCTGATATATATCTTACTTGGGAGTTAGAAACTGAACAACGTTTTACATGTTTACAATATCCCGAGGAGAGACGGGTTGCTGCTGGTGTTTGTGCTTTCACTAGTTTTGCATGTGT
>NW_021184294.1:0-962 GCF_002162155.2 Triticum dicoccoides
GTTGCGCCTTAGCAATCGCTAAACCAATCTCCTGAGGTTACTGACGATGCCGGAAGCACGGTCAGCCTGACCACGAAGGTCTATTCCTGCAAGCAATCGAAGAACGAGCAAGAATATGATAAAGCAATCTGAATATTGCAAATATATATGAGGTATTGATAATGGTGGGGATCCGTAAGCGGTCTTGGTCTGGTCGTTGGACACAAACGAAGTACACGAAGTTGCAATGGCTAACTTTTAACTAAACAAATCCCAAGGAAAAGCTACTAGATGGATCTACTTATATAGGAGCAAGGGGTGGCGGCCAAGGAGGTGGGAGGACGTCCCAAGGCAGCCTAAAATTAAATCTAGGTCGTACAAGGCCAATGGGCCCAAGTGGAGGTGATGTAACACCTTTGGACTTGTAGTTTGACTCGGATTCTGCTGCAGCATCAGATTGTTTCGTCCACAACTCAACGCTTCGGACGAATTTGAAGGTGATTCCAATTGGGTTGGAAAGTGCACGAAATCTAGTTTCCAACAAAAAAAGAATCACCCAATTTGGAGTCCGTATGAAAAACTTGTGTGCGTTTTGAGTCAGGTATGTCTGTGCAGTCCGAATCTGAATCCAGAACGTGAGAGACTTGGACTCTATCTTCTCTTGAGCCAAAAGTGACGTGAGAGAACTTTTTAGACAGTAAATAAACATCTCTTTCTTCCTTATCTTCATATGTGGATTGTACAAATGTCCCATACACCTGCAATTAGACAAAACACAAAAGTGTGTGAAGTATTTTTGTTCTGGATAACATAAATAGATTATTGAATAGTTTGCACTAGAAATCACCTGACAAATATGCATATATGCAATATTTTTGGTCATATCCAAGGTAGTCATGTCCTCATCATCCTCCCCTTCTTGAAAATAAAGCCGTCCTCGGCGTTGCTTAATCTGAAATGTGGCTAACAAAAGAGACAAGGTG
>NW_021184295.1:0-1225 GCF_002162155.2 Triticum dicoccoides
ACGATGCGGCGTGAATATTATTAAATACTCGGAGCGCGATAAAATCATGAGTTTTTTTGCACGACGTGTGCACATGTGCTATAGGAATGATAATATGTTTTTCATAATTTTTGGTGATGGAGAAGTATCCAAAAAATCCCCTTTACGCGGATTGCCCTTCGCGCATCTACGGCTGTGGCCGGCGGCCTCCGGGGGCTAGCATGCCGCAAAATCTTGCGTAGGCAGCCTCTCATGTGTTTGGAAGTGTTGTGGTGGTTGCAAACGCCCGGCACGCGTGTCCGGGTGTGCCCCCCCTCACGGACGGCGCCGCCGCCGGCACCTGGAGGGGGGAAACGGACGCATAGGGTCTACACGGAGGGGATGTAGCTGTCGGTTTGGCCCGGATGTTGCTCCCAGGTGTCCCTCTGAGCTGACCTAACACAACCGGGTGGAGAGGTCCACTGTTCAAAGCCTATTCGTGGAAAGTCAAAGGGCAAGATGTCGTGGTCAACCGCTCTAGGGTTAGGGACGACAGGGGCCCTGGGGGGGGGTAGCAATGCCACCGGAGCATCGCACCGGGCCCTCATACATGCGGGGTGGTGTGGTGGCATGTCCGAAGAGGCGGCACGCATCTCCGGGGTTTGGCCCGCCTCACGGACGGCGCCACCGCCGGCACTTGGAGGGGGGAAACAGACGCGTCGGGTCTACACGGAGGGTATCTTGCTGTGGGTCTGGCCCGGATGTTGCTCCAAAGTGTTCCTATGGGCTGACCTAACACAATCGGGTGGAGCGGTCCACTGGTCAAATCCGTCCGTGCAAAGTCAAAGGGCTAGATCCCTTGGTCAAACGCTACATGGTTAGGCGTGACTTGGGCCCTGGGAGGGTAGCAATGCCACCGGAGCATCGCACCGGGCCCTCATACATGTGGGGTGGTGTGGTGGCATGTCCGAAGAGGCGGCACATGTCTCCGGGGCGTGGCCCCCCTCACGGACAGTGATGACACGGTAGTAGCCATTCTGTGGTAATGATGCGGCGTGAATATTATTAAATACTCGGAGCGCGATAAAATCATGAGTTTTTTTGCACGACGTGGGCACATGTGCTATAGGAACGATAATATTTTTTCATAATTTTTGGTGATGGAGAAGTATCCGAAAAATTCCCTCTACGCGGATTGCCCTTTGCGCGTCTACGGCTGTGGCCGGCGGCCTCCGGGGGCTAGCATGCCGCCAAATCTTGCGTAGGC
>NW_021184296.1:0-1731 GCF_002162155.2 Triticum dicoccoides
GCCCCAGGTCGAAGCCGAACCCCCCCAAAACCATGTGGCCCAGATCCATCTTATCCCCGACCCTGCGGCCCAGATCGATCGAATCCCCCAAACCCCTGCGGCCCAGATCGATCGAATCCCCCAAACCCCTGCGGCCCAGATCGATCGAATCCCCCAATCCCTGCGGCTTAGATCCACCGTATCAACCAAAACCCCTACAAAACCCCTAGACAATCGCCACGCGCGCGTCGCTGATCTATCGATCGGTAGAAACCATGTCCCCGATCCAGATCGACCGGATCACCCACATCACCGCGCCCGCGTCGTGTGCCTGATCTGTCGATCCACCAAAACTCGCCCGTAAAACCCGTGGTTGCCCGCCATCGCGCGCGCGCGACCCATTCTCACAGAGTGCGGGATCGGCGGGGGCAACGGACCTGGAGCTGAAGCGCGTCCGAGATTGGAGGAGGCGCCCGCGAGATCCGGAGGAGGCGGCGGGAGCGGGAGCGGGAAGAGGCGCCGAGAGGGAGGAGAGGAGGAGCGCACGCACGGTCTGGCTGCCAGGGATCGGTTGGGTTCTCGTCTCTCGAGGAGAATGACCGACCGCTATTTGGATGGACTGGGTCGCGAGACCTGCTTCCGTCATGTTTGACCCATCCGGCCAGTATGATTTTTTTTTTCCAGTTTAGCTGCGTGTCAGTCGCCTGAAAACGGAAATTTGGGCTCTGTTCGGTACCACTCCGCTCCATAACTCCGGGAACAGAGTTGGTGGAGCTGCAGTTTAAAATGGTGGAGCTGCACTTGTTCCGTTCCGCAGATTCTAGGAGCAGGTGACTTCCAAACAGGGCCTTGGTCAGTTGATTTCTGGTGTTGAGAAAACAGAGAAGCGCGAGCATCATTGATGCCTTCTCGTCTATCTTAGGATGGAGGCGGATGCAGCAGCCTCCCAGTCTATCTTAGGGCATCTACAATGGGGGCGCTAATGACAGGCGCGCTAGGATCCGATTCCCAGCCGTATGAGCAAAATCCCATGCGATCCCGGGAAAATTTGAAGCGTCCGTGCAAAAAGAGCCACCGGACGCTAGCCCTTTTTCTTCTTCCACTCTAGGACTCAACCTGTGCCGTATAAGCGTCTCTACCTTGTTGCTGACGTTGGAGGACAGGACGCTAACGACCGCGGCTACGCAATTACCTTTTTTTTCTTTTTTTTATTTCCTTAAGTACCAATGCAAGCGCCCATGCATTGGACATGCCCTTACGGATGCTGGGGAAGTGACATTCTTCTTGTCTATCTTAGGGGTGCAGGGGTTGCAGGTTCATCGAAGAAATTAGGTAGTTCGTCGGCTTTAGAGGGATGACGGTGGGGGAAGGTAAAGAGGAGGGCGGGGCGGCAAGGCTCTCCGGAGAGCGCCGCCGGTTGCGGGCGGCGAAGGCAATAGGTTGGGCCTGGGTTGGATCTGGTGGCGGACAAATGAAGAAGAGAGACAATGCTGGTGACTGGAACTAGAAAACAAGCCATGATCCATTGGATCTTAATTCAAGGGTTGAGAAAGAAACGACTTGGCATCAAAAGTTTTTCAGTCAACTTACTCCTAGTCAGACGGTCCCATTTTTTGTCTAATAGGGAACAAAAATAAGTGGATTGAAATGGATGACAAAAAACTGGTTTCTTAATACTCCCTCCGTTCCCAAATACTTGTCTTTCTAGGCATTTCAAATGGACTCAACATACAGATGTATGTAGACATATTT
>NW_021184297.1:0-1011 GCF_002162155.2 Triticum dicoccoides
TCCGGTAAACGGGAGTTGCATAATCTCATAGTCATAGGAACATGTATAAGTCATGAAGAAAGCAATAGCAACATACTAAACGATCGGGTGCTAAGCTAATGGAATGGGTCATGTCAATCAGATCATTCTGCTAATGATGTGACCTCGTTAATCAAATAACAACTCATTGTTCATGGTTAGGAAACATAACCATCTTTGATTAACGAGCTAGTCAAGTAGAGGCATACTAGTGACACTTTGTTTGTCTATGTATTCACACATGTATTATGTTTCCGGTAAATACAATTCTAGCATGAATAATAAACATTTATCATGATTATAAGGAAATAAATAATAACTTTATTATTGCCTCTAGGGCATATTTCCTTCAGTCTCCCACTTGCACTAGAGTCAATAATCTAGATTACATTGTAATGATTCTAACACCCATGGAGCCTTGGTGCTGATCATGTTTTGCTCGTGGTAGAGGCTTAGTCAACGGGTCTACAACATTCAGATCCGTATGTATCTTGCAAATCTCTATGTCTCCCACCTGGACTAGATTCCGGATGGAGTTGAAGCGTCTCTTGATGTGTTTGGTCCTTTTGTGAAATCTGGATTCCTTTGCCAAGGCAATTGCACCAGTATTGTCACAAAAGATTTTCATTGGACCCGATGCACTAGGTATGACACCTAGATCGGAAATGAACTCCTTCATCCAGACTCCTTCATTTGCTGCTTCCGAAGCAGCTATGTATTCCGCTTCACATGTAGATCCCGCTACGACGCTTTGTTTAGAACTGCACCAACTGACAGCTCCACCGTTTAATGTAAACACGTATCCGGTTTGCGATTTAGAATCGTCCGGATCAGTGTCAAAGCTTGCATCAACGTAACCTTTTACGGTGAGCTCTTTGTCACCTCCATATACGAGAAACATATCCTTAGTCCTTTTCAGGTATTTCAGGATGTTCTTGACCGCTGTCCAGTGATCCACTCCTGGATTACTTTGGTACCTCCCTGCTAAACTTA
>NW_021184298.1:0-928 GCF_002162155.2 Triticum dicoccoides
TCGATTTGGGGTTTCGGAGTGATTTTCATGGTTACTAAACCCCAATGTGCGCTTACGTGCAGGTTATTAACACTCGCAGTTTTGGCCGATTCTGGCCCGATTCGTGGATTATTACTCACCGTTATGGGGTCCCGAAGCGATTTACTTAGCTAATGTACCCCAAGGTGCGCTTACGTGCATGACATTAACACACACCGTTTTGGCCGATTCTGGCCTGTTTCATGGACTATTACTCACCGTTTTGGGGTCCCGGAGCGATTTTCTTGGTTGATGAACCCCAAGGTGCGCTTACGTGCATGACATTAACACTCGCCATTTTGGCCTATTCTAGCCTTTTTTGTGGACTACTAGTCACCGTTTTCGGGTCCTGGGCGATTTTTATAGTTGCTGAACCCCTAGGTGCGCTTACGTATCATTCATCAACACTCACCGTTTTGGCCGATTCTGACCCGTTTCATGGACTATTACTCATCGTTTTGAGGTAAGCAGCAATTTCTACGGTTACTGAAACCCCGAGGTGCGCTTACGTGTATGTCATTAACACTCGCTATTTTGGCCGATTGTAGCCTGTTTCGTGGACTATTACTCACCATTTTGGGGTCTCGGAGCGATTTTTATGGTTGCTGAAGCCCAAGGTGTGCTTACGTCTCGATCTTCAAAACTCGCAAATTTGGCCGATTCTGTCCCGTTTCATGGATTACACATCAATTTGGGGTTCTAGATCGATTTTCATGGTTACTGAACCCCAATGTGCGCTTACGTGCAGGTCATTAACACTTGCAGTTTTGGCCCATTCTGGCCCGTTTCGTGGATTATTACTCACCGTTTTTGGGCCCCGAAGCGATATTCTTGGTTGATGTACCCCAAGGTGCGCTTACGTGCATGACATTAACACTCACCGTTTTGGCCGATTCTGGCCCGTTTCATG
>NW_021184299.1:0-997 GCF_002162155.2 Triticum dicoccoides
GTTGAGTTGTGGACGAAACAATCTGATGCTGCAGCAGAATCCGAGTCAAACTACAAGTCCAAAGGTGTTACATCACCTCCACTTGGGCCCATTGGCCTTGTACGACCTAGATTTAGTTTTAGGCTGCCTTGGGACGTCCTCCCACCTCCTTGGCCGCCACCCCTTGCTCCTATATAAGTAGATCCATCTAGTAGCTTTTCCTTGGGATTTGTTTAGTTAAAAGTTAGCCATTGCAACTTCGTGTACTTCGTTTGTGTCCAACGACCAGACCAAGACCGCTTCCGGATCCCCACCCTTATCAATACTTCATATATATTTGCGATATTCAGATTGCTTTATCATATTCTTGCTCGTTCTTCGATTGCTTGCAGGAATAGACCTTCGTGGTCAGGCTGACCGTGCTTCCAGCATCGTCAGTAACCTCAGGAGATTGGTTTAGCGGTTGCTAAGGCGCAACGTCGTGCACGTTTGTAGTCGGATCGTCAAAGTCGTCTCCACCAAAATGATAGTTATCATCTCATCGAAAGATCGGGACCCTCGCCTCTATCAAGTGGTATCAGATTTCCAGGTTGCTCGGTGAGATTTTACAGTTTTTCGTAGTTTAGATCGAGTCTGTCTTCATACCTATAGTCCACGAAAAAGCCACAAAAAAAATTAGGGTTAGTTCATCATATCCGAACCAATCTGAGCCTTGCATAATCTTTTTAGGGTTTTGCTTTGTTGAATTTGCGGTTGCATCGTCGTGTCTAGTTGCTGGTCTTAGAGTCTAGTCTTTTAGAGTTTCGAGTTCTGGTCATAAGTTGTCACGCCGCCGCCGCACCATCATCATCGCCCCTGCCATCTACCACCACCGCACCGAATCCGTATCCATATACCACCACCAATCCGTGTCCATATACCACCACCGATCCATATCCATATACTACCACCGCTACCACCACCGCTGCCATATACCACCACCATATATCCACCACCAATCCGAGTTCTTTGCTTATTA
>NW_021184300.1:0-673 GCF_002162155.2 Triticum dicoccoides
CTAAGACAGGGTGGCAGTGGTGTCACGTGCTCGTCTCAGCGTCCGTCGTCGCTACCGCGACGACGTCCGCCTCGACTCGCGTTACGCTAAGACAGGGTGGGAATGGTGTCACGTGCTCGTCTCGGTGTCCGTCGTCGATACCGCGACGACGTCCGCCTCGACTCGCGTTACACTAAGACAGGATGGGAATGGTGTCACGTGCTCGTCTCGGCGTCCGTCGTTGATACCGCGAGGACGTCCGCCTCGACTCGCGTTACGCTAAGACAGGGTGGGAGTGGTGTCACGTGCTCGTCTTGGCATCCGTCGTCGCTACCGCGATGACGTCCGCCTCGACTCGCGTTACACTAAGACAGGGTGGGAATGGTGTCACGTGCTCGTCTCGACGTCCGTTGTTGCTACCGCGACGACGTCCGCCTCGACTCGCATTACGCTAAGACAGGTTGGGAATGGTGTCACGTGCTCGTCTCGGCGTCCGTCGTCGCTACTGCGACGACGTCCGCCTCGACTCGCGTTACGCTAAGACAGGTTGGGAGTGGTGTCACATGCTCGTCTCGGCGTCCGTCATCGCTACCGAGACGATGTCCGCCTCGACTCGCGTTACGCTAAGACAGGGTGGGAATGGTGTCACGTGCTCGTCTCCGCGTCCGTCGTCGCTACCGCAACGACGTCCGCC
>NW_021184301.1:0-915 GCF_002162155.2 Triticum dicoccoides
ACTTGTCGCCGTCGTCGTTTTGGTTCACCTCCGTCCAAACCGAGCACGCAGACGTACTCAGAGCGCTCCCAGGAGCCCGTAACGCCCACCAGCCCCTCCTCCCATGCACCATAGCGCCATCTCCGCTGTTGCCCGAGCTCCGGCCGCCGCCTCGCTCGCCGTCGGCACCGATTCCGGCCGCCCCGAGCGCAACTGACTCCACCAGTAGCTTCGGCTCGTCCCCAGCTCCTCCTAGATGCCCTCCGCGGCCCATTTGGTCGCCGGAGTGGCCAAAACCACTCTCGCCGCCGCGCTAATGGTCGCCGCCGGCCAGAACTCCGGCGGGCTGACGTGGCTTAGTTAATTAGTCACTAACCCCCCCACCTACTGACGCTGACAAGTGGGCCCCAGGGCTTAGTCAAAGCTAACCAGCCCGGGTCAACACGGGATTAGTCCCTGTATCACTGATGTGTGGACCCCACACCCGGGGCAGCCCTGTTGACTTGCTGACGCAAGCATGACGCAGTGCTGATGTCATAACTCATTTTCTGGATTTAATTTAATTCTGAAAATTCCAGAAAATGCCTAAAACTTCTAAAAATCATAGAAAATTAACCGTAACTCCAAATTAAATAATTTATATATGAAAAATTATCAGAAAAATTCAAGGAATCCATCTGTACCATTTTCATGCATGTTAGAACAACTTATAGCTACTGTTTAGCACAAATCAACTAAATGGCATTTGAATAATCACATATGGAGTTTGAATTTGAATCTTATATTCAAACCAACTTCATTTAATCTGTTGCTAGTTGCATTAGCTCAAAACACATTCATATTGCCATGTCATGAGCATGCATCATATTGTGCATTGCATTGATTGTGTTCCTTTCTGTATTGCCGGTATTTGTCCCCTCTCGATAGACGTGATAC
>NW_021184302.1:0-4535 GCF_002162155.2 Triticum dicoccoides
TGGTCGAACCGGTGACATGACCTTGAGTCGGATGATGGAGATTGCTACCAAGTACGCCAACGGCGAAGAAGAAGACCGACTCCGAAGCGGCAAGCACAAGCCGAGTCAGTCGGAAAAAGGAAACACCAGTCGGAAACAGAAGCGGAAGGCTGAACCGGCAGCTCCTGGAGAGGCTCTGGCCGTGACTCAAGGAAAGTTTAAGGGGAAACCAAAAGGATCCTGGAACCCCAAGAAGGTAAAGGATAAAGAAGGGAACGACGTGATGGATATGCCATGTCACATTCACACGAAGAAAGACGAAGAGGGGAATATCATTTACCCGAAGCACACCACTCGCCAATGTCGACTCCTGATCCAGCAGTTTCAAGGAAAACAGTCTAAGGACAAGGAGAAGGAGTCGGACAAGGCCGAAGACAAGGAGGACAGTGAGGAAGGATATCCGCATATCAACTCCACTCTGATGATCTTTGCATATGTGGAAAGCAGGAGTCGACTGAAAGTCATTAACCGAGAGGTGAACATGGTTACCCCAGCGAAAGCAAATTATCTGAAATGGTCTCAAACACCCATCACATTCGACCAATCTGATCACCCGACTCATATTGCCACCCCTGGGAGGCAAGCTTTGGTGGTCGATCCAGTTGTCGAAGGCACTCGACTGACAAAGGTGCTGATGGATGGTGGAAGCGGGCTGAATTTGTTATATGCAGACACGCTGAAAGGAATGGGCATTCCGATGTCCCGACTGAGCACTAGTAACATGAGCTTTCATGGGGTTATTCCAGGAAAGAAAGCCGAGTCACTCGGCCAAATAGCCCTGGACATGGTGTTTGGTGATTCGAAACATTTTCGCAAAGAAAAGTTGACGTTTGAGGTCGTGGATTTTCAGAGTGCATATCATGCCATTTTGGGGAGACCAGCTTACGCACGGTTCATGGCTCGACCATGTTACGTGTACCTCAAATTGAAGATGCCCGGCCCCAAAGGAGTGATCACTGTCACCGGTGATAGGAAAAAGGCAGAAGAGTGCTTTCAGAAGGGCTCCAAGATTGCTGATTCCCAGGTGACAGCGGTCGAGTTCGAGGAATACAAGCAAAACGCAGATCCGAGTGACTTGCTGCGATCAAAGAAACCCGCCACAGAGTCTGCATTCTAGTCGTCCGGTGAGACGAAGCCTGTCCACATTCACCCGACCGACCCCGATGCAGCTCCGACCCGCATCTCCACAACACTCGACCCAAAATAGGAAGAAGCGCTCATCCAGTTCCTCCGTGAGAACTGGGACATTTTGCATGGAAGCCCGCTGACATGCCAGGTGTTCCCAGGGGACTGGCTGAGCATCGCCTAAGGGTCGACTCATCTGCAAAACCAGTCAAAGAGCATCTTCGGCGGTCCGCCGTCCAGAAGAGAAAAGCCATTGGCGAAGAAGTGGCTCGACTGTTGGTGGCAGGATTTATCCGAGAGATATACCACTCCGAGTGGCTCGCTAATGTCGTCATGGTCCCTAAGAAGGACAAGTCGCTCCGAATGTGCATTGATTTCAAGCACATCAACCGGGCCTGCCCGAAAGATCATTTTCCTCTCCCTCGCATAGATCAAATTGTTGACTCGACCGCGGGATGCGAGAGGCTATCCTTTTT
Source organism: Triticum dicoccoides (assembly GCF_002162155.2). NCBI lineage: Eukaryota > Viridiplantae > Streptophyta > Magnoliopsida > Poales > Poaceae > Triticum > Triticum dicoccoides. Next base: position 1,641 of record NW_021184302.1, read on the forward strand.
AGATGCCTACTCCGGGTACCACCAGATCCGTCTGTACGGACCCGATGAGGTAAAAACAGCTTTCATCACTCCATTCGGGTGCTTCTGCTATATCACCATGCCATTTGGCCTCAAGAATGCCAGAGCCACATTTATGCGAATGATTCAGAAGTGTCTACTCACTCAAATCAGTCGGAATGTGGAAGCATATATGGATGATATTGTTGTCAAATCACGAAAAGGTTCCGACCTGCTCGCTGATCTCGCCGAAACATTTGCCAACCTCAGAAGATATGATATCAAGCTCAATCCATCAAAGTGCACATATGGAGTTCCTAGTGGCAACTTACTCGGTTTTCTCGTTTCCGAACGGGGAATCGACGCTAACCCAGAAAAGATTGGCACTATTCTCCGAATGAAACGCCCTGTGCGAGTGCACGATGTCCAGAAGCTTACTGGATGCTTGGCCGCATTAAGTCGATTCATCTCACGACTCGGTGAAAAGGCATTGCCTCTTTACCGACTGATGAAGAAGACAGACAAGTTCGAGTGGACTCCAGAAGCTGATGCAGCGTTTGCCGAGCTCAAAACTCTGCTCTCCACCCAGCCGGTGCTTGCTGCTCCAATCAGCAAAGAGCCTCTGTTGCTCTATATCGCAGCCACAGGACAAGTCGTCAGTACTGTGCTAACGGTCGAGCGGGAAGAAGAAGGAAAAGCTCTCAAAGTTCAGCGCCCAGTGTATTATTTGTCTGAAGTCTTGACTCCATCCAAGCAGAGATATCCTCATTATCAGAAGCTTGTGTATGGAATATACATGACCACAAAGAAGGTTGCTCATTATTTCTCTGATCATTCCATCACAGTCGTCAGCGACGCTCCACTATCAGAGATTTTGCACAACAGAGATGCAACTGGTCGAGTGGCCAAATGGGCGATTGAACTTCTTCCCCTTGATATCAAGTTTGAGGCAAAGAAAGCCATTAAGTCCCAGGCAATAGCAGATTTCCTTGCCGAGTGGATTGAACAGCAGCAGCCGACTAAAGTTCACTCAGAGCATTGGACCATGTTTTTTGATGGCTCTAAGATGTTGAATGGTTCCGGTGCTGGGGTTGTCCTGGTTTCCCCCAGAGGAGATAAGCTCAGATATGTGCTCCAGATTCACTTTGATTCCTCCAACAATGAGGCAGAATATGAGGCCCTCTTATATGGGTTGCGCATGGCCATTTCACTCGGCGTCCGTCGCCTGATGGTCTATGGCGACTCGGATTTAGTGGTCAATCAGGTGATGAAAGAGTGGGACGTGAGAAGCCCAGCCATGACTGGATACTGCAGTGCAGTGAGGAAGCTGGAAAAGAAGTTCGAGGGGTTGGAGCTCCATCATATACCCCGACTGAAAAATCAAGCAGCTGATGATCTAGCAAAGATAGGTTCCAAGAGAGAAGCCATTCCGAGTGGTGTGTTCTTGGAGCATATACACACTCCGTCAGTCAAAGAAGATCCTTTCACCGAAGAAACTCCACAGCCCAAGAGTGCCACAGATCCGACTGAAGTTGAAGTCCCAGCGGTGGTCGACTTGATCATGGAGGTTTTGGTGGTCATTCCCGACTGGACAGTTCCGTATGTCGCATATATCCCGAGAAAAGAGCTTCCGGAGGATGAGGAAGAGGCTCGACAAATCGTCCGTCGATCTAAGGCCTTTACCATAATCAAAGGACAATTATACAGAGAAAGCGCGACTGGAGTTGGTCAGAAGTGCATAACACCGGAAGAAGGTCGACTCATCCTCAATGATATTCACTCGGGGACCTGTGGTCATCATGCGTCCTCTCGGACCATCGTGGCCAAAGCATACCGAGCCGGATTTTACTGGCCAAAGGCGAATGAAATGGCAAAAGAGATAGTGGATAAGTGCGAGGGATGTCAGTTCTACTCGAATATGTCGCACAAGCCTGCGTCAGCTCTTAAGACCATCCCACTCGTCTGGCCTTTCGCGGTATGGGGACTGGACATGGTCGGTCCTTTGAGAACAGGACGAAGTGGCTTCACGCATGTACTGGTGGCAGTCGACAAGTTCACCAAGTGGATCGAGGCTAAACCAATCAAGAGCCTTGACACCGGTACTGCTGTTAGCTTCATCAGGGAACTAATATTCAGATATGGAGTTCCGCACAGCATCATTACGGATAATGGGTCGAACTTTGACTCAGAGGAATTCAGAGATTTCTGCAACTCCCAAGGCACACGGGTCGATTACGCTTCAGTCGCCCATCCGCAGTCGAATGGACAAGCAGAGCGAGCTAATGGACTGATTCTTAAGGGATTGAAGCCTCGACTGATGCGTGATCTCAAACACGCGGCTGGAGCCTGGGTAGACGAACTTCCCTCAGTGCTTTGGGGGCTGCGGACCACACCTAATCGGTCGACCGGAAGAACTCCATTCTTCTTGGTCTATGGAGCTGAAGCAGTCTTGCCGAGTGATCTTCTCCACAATGCTCCTCGAGTTGAAATCTACAACGAAGCAGAGGCTGAATAGGCGCGGCAGGACGCAGTCGACCTTTTAGAAGAAGAAAGGGAGATGGCTCTGATCCGCTCGACCATCTACCAACAAGATTTGCGTCGTTTCCACGCCAGAAATGTGAGAGGTCGAGCCTTCCAGGAAGGGGATTTAGTTCTCCGAGTGGATCAGCACAAACCACACAAGCTTGCTCCTTCTTGGGAAGGCCCCTTCATCGTCACCAAGGTTCTCCACAACGGGGCGTACCGTCTTTACAACGTCGAGCATAATATCGACGAGCCCCGAGCTTGGAACGCGGAACTACTCCGCCCATTTTACACTTAAGTTTTATCACTCGGATGAGTTGCAATAAAGTACTTCTGTAGTTCATGGACCTCAAAATAATAGTGTCATAGTTCCTC
>NW_021184303.1:0-2592 GCF_002162155.2 Triticum dicoccoides
AAAAAAAATACGTAAAAAGAAATTTACGCCATGTGAGCCTGCCGGTTGTACTCCATCTCAGGTCAGACTACAATTACATAACATGGATTATTTGATATTGATACTAGATACTACTATGCTTCAACATGAACAGGAAAAACTATGTGTACAAATCTAACCAGACTTCAACAAAAAACAGTGGTACATTTCATTTCATTATTGGTTTTACATTTTACTTCGTCTCTTTGTTGATTTTCATAGGTTTATTTTTTACACATGTAAGAAAAAGTACACATTCAGCATTTTTCATATACATCAGACACATATTTTATACACATGTTTAACATTTTCAAATAGATGATTAAGATTTTTCAAAACTTGTATTTTTTATGTCTAGTTTTTTTTACGGATATTTTTTATGTCTAGTTTTCTGCATAGACATTGCACATTTATTTTCCAGATCTAAAACATCTTTTTAATATGTGTTTAACATTTTTCAGTTACAGGATTAACATTTTTTGAATGCATGGTCAATATTTTTTAAATACACAATGAACATTTTCTAAAGACAACAAACATTTTTCACACACAACATACAATTTTTTCGTAGTCATCACGAGCATTTCTATATACATTTTTTAAGTTTTCTCAAATACATAATTAAAATTGTGAAAATATATGTTTTTGTGCCTACTTTTATTTAATGTACTTTGTACATTTCTTATACAACAGGAATATTTGTCTGATACACATCAGGAATATATTTCTGACACGCTTTTCACATTTTTAAAATGCACGATCAACATTTTTTTCATACACATTGTTTTTTGTATACATGACAAACATTTATATACACATTTAACATTTTTTAAATTTCTGATTAAAATTTTTCAAATACATGATCAACTTTTTTCATACTGAACATATATGTTTGTTATAGATTTTTTTTTTGTATGCATCAGAAACATATTTTATATACACATTTAACACTTTATAAATATTTGGTTCAGCAGGGTTAAAATCTGCTATCAGCTTCAATAGCACCTCATTCTACAGCATGACTCTGCGTGAGCCGGGCCAGCATGCTGAAGATTGGCCTGGCCTGTACACGCAATACAAGGCTCAACCAGTACGCGTAAGTATGGCATCAGCGACGAGCTCCCCACTGCGTGTGCTTCATTCTCAGTCTGAACTTCTACAGTCCATGGAAGTACCTGCCCAGCTATCAGCACATGTACTAGTAGTCGCTTTTCATGAAAATCATTCCTATTGATGAACACACATTTGTTTTGATGGATGCTACTCATAGATTAAAATCGCGGCAAAGCGACAGAGAATTTTCCCGCGATGGCTAAACGAAGGAATGGAGCGATCTCGGGCGATAGTGGCATGATCTCCCGCGATTTGTACTATTGGAAAATCGCGGGTAGATTTCTCAGCTGCGATTAGCGGGAGATTGCGGCCAAATAGCGGACGATTTTAATCTATGATGCTACTCCACATGGGAACATAGAAAGCACAGAGAACTCTGCACCCACTGCATATGCCCCTATCAGTACAAGAACACAAAGTACTTAATGAAGAAAAAACCCCTTGTGTGTCTCTTATTACAAGCCAACAAAAGAAAAAGATATTCAGGCAAAAATGTCCAAGTCTGGTTGCCGATGCTCTGCCTAGAAGAATAAACAAAATAAATTCAATAGCAGCCCAGCATCGGCACTTAAGAAAAGAAAACGAACTTCTAGAGCAGCAAGATAAATAAATCACCGGCCATCGGAGTAGAACATGCTCGGGTACACCCACAAGGCCATGGCTGTGGGCACAAACCTCTTACGCCAGTTGAAGTTGGGATGGCTAGTTGGAGAAAGGTCCACATGGCCACGCAGCTCGTGCACGCTCCAAGGCTGAGAGTGATGGGCGTAGTACAAGTTGTTGCTCGTCCCTCCCCATCGCTCCGGGCGCGCAACGGAGGGCTCCGCTCGTCTCCCCCGACGAAGATCGCCCAGTTGTCCAACGTCTTCACCTTCACCCACTTGGCGGGCTCGGTCGACATGTCGGTGGCACACAGGATCTGCGGACGACAGGTGCACAAAGTGGTCGACCATGAGGAGATCGTCGCCGCAGACCACAAGCCATGCCTGCACAAAAGATTCTGGCTCCATCTCGCTGCACCACTCGGTTGGTATCTCCCGCAGGCCTAACCGAGGGGCCAACCGCAGAGTATACATCCTCATACCGTGGTCCATGGCGATGAACTGACCGTTGAACTGCACGATCTGATATATCCATCCATGAGGAAGTTGGAGTTCCTCCCAAGAGTCACTTCCAACGGGCCAATCAAACAGGGAGGATTGAGTGCTTACAAGGAGATGTGAGTTGGGAGATGTAAGTGGAGCAGTGAGGGTGCCACCATAGTAGCCGTCACTGAAAGGGAGACGTGGAGGCGAAACCATGGCCCCGGTGAACACATCGACAACAAGACAATCTCCACGGTAGCAGCAGATGAGATGGCCATGTGAAGAGCCAGCAAAGTGCATGTTCTCGAAAGTTTCTTGAGGAATCTGGCAGCGAAGGGCGCTATTGTCGCTAGCTACATCAATGACTTTACGTATG
>NW_021184304.1:0-1432 GCF_002162155.2 Triticum dicoccoides
TACTAGGATGTGGTGGTAAAACGCTCACAGTAAAGCAAATATCAATGTCTTACAAGTTCTTACCATGCAGCAGGCGGTGATCGGCAACCAGCGGTGTCAAGTAACTCCGAATATTGAGTAAAGCGATTGCCAGGGGAGCGTACGTATACACGGTGTAGAAATATGTGGAGCTGGGTTGGCTATATATGGTAGCAAAAGATTAGCAATAATCAATTCAAAGATGCAATGTTGAATAAACGCTCAACGACGGTACTGTGCTGGTCCTAGGCAAGAACGGACTAGAGACGCGAGCCTAGAACACTAATGAGGTCACGGCGTAGCACAACTAGCATCAATGAAGGATACTAAGTAGCTCTGGACAGCAAGATATAAGTGAAGATCACAACGGCAGTAAAGATAATGATGAAAAACAACTGTCAAACAGGATATACAACAACTCTCTCTCCAACTTTCCTCTTGAAAAGTTTGAGCCAATTTTCTGATAAATTCTTTCAAAGAATGCTACTAACTCAAGCTTTCCAATGCAAAAAGAATCACTCAATTCCGAGTTGATATGAGGAGTCAAAGAATTCTAAAACTGGCCTGAAAAATTGGAACAAGCTGTGTTCACGAACTTCAGAGGGCAAAAAGACCTATTTAGAAGCCGATTTTGAGGTGTCAAATATTGAACTAGCTTCTGCAACTATTTAGATGCGGCTCGTCGCTAGCTTCAATTTGAGTACTCACGGAGTGAAAACGGACTTCGTATGAGGAAGATACACCTGTTTTACTGAACAGTGTGCAAAACAGATTCCAATCCGAATTCAGGTACGAGATTGATTCTAGATAGATCCGATTTTTTTTCTTCTCTCTTTTTTTTTCTCACGCTTTTTTTTTCTTTTTCTTCTCTCTCTTTTTCTTTTTTTTCTCTTTTTTTCCTCTATCTTTTTTTTCTCCCTCTTTCCAAGACAAACTAGATAAGATGCAGATAGGATCAGGCGAAGATGTGAATGACCTCAACTATGATTATGACAACGAACAGTGCGTAGCACGTGGTGGAAATTAATGGATGGGATGGTGGACAGCAGAAGGGATAATGATGCAGCGGCGGCGTGACTAATGTGAACAGAACTCGAAACTCTAAAGGAACTAGACACTAAGACCAGCAACTAACACGACGATGCAACCGATAATTCAACTATGCAAGCAATGAATAGAAAATTGCAAAGGCTCAGACTGGCTTGGATAAATGATGAACAGATCTAACTTTTTTATGGCTTTTTCATGGACTGTAGGTATGAATGACAGATGCGATCTAAACTATGAAAAACTGTAAAATCTCACCGAGCAACCTGAAAACTGATACCACTTGATAGAGGCGAGGGTCCCGATCTTTCGATGAGATGATAACTATCGATTTGGTGGAGACGACTTTGACGATCCGACTACAAAC
>NW_021184305.1:0-1839 GCF_002162155.2 Triticum dicoccoides
CGTTCCATAATATAAAACGTTTTTTGACACTAGTGTCAAAAACATCTTATATTATGAGATGGAGGGAGTATATAATACGTGAGTTCTGGTGGCGGTGGTTCACAGAATACACACACACATTAATACATTATGCAAGTAGCTAGCAGCTGCATGCGCGCGGCGCATAGATACAAGGACTTTACGGGGTGTGGCTAATCATGGGGTGGGATACATTACCGTCTAATGTTCGTGTCTCATTCTTAATTATGTTATTTACGACCAACTGAATCTGATGGTGGAGGAGAGTCTACTCTTGCCAATCATCATATGGCATAAATATATCCAATTATATTTCACGTAGGCAAAGCTAGCTAGCAACCAGGTGGACCTAGCTAGCTAGCCTACCCTTGCATGACTTTTCATGGGTAGATTTTTTGTAGAGTTTTCTTCCAGCTTCCTGATTGCTTCCATACACCTTGTCGTTGGTTCTGGCTCTACACTTGCAAAAACACATGCTGTTCAGATGCTACTACTTCATCACAAACAATAGCAAAAGGAAAGTGATTTTTTTTGGCTGAGGACAGAGCCGGGGCGCTGCGCCACTGCGTGCGTTGTGAACCGAGCGAGCAAGACCCATGCACAAGCATCCTCGTGGTGGCGGCTAGCTGGCTGGGTGGTGGCGTGTCAGGTCCGTGAGCTGGCGCACGTGAAAGGGGTGGTGGCGTTGCGTGGCAGACGAGGCTGATTTCTCTCATTTCGGGCTGAGCCGGTGTAGCCCGCACTCCCTCTGTTTTCTTTTTAGTCTGCATATAAGATTTGGTCAAAGTTAAGTTTTGCATAGTTTGACTAATTTTATATTAAAAAGTATCAATATTCACAATACGAAATCAATATTTTCAGATGCACCATGAAATGTATTTTTATATTATATAGTTTAAGTAGTGTAGATGTTCATATTTTTTAATATAAATTTGGTCAAACTTTGTGTAGTTTGACTTTGACCAAAACTTATACGCGGAGTAAAAAGAAACAGAAGGAGTACAACGTAGGCCCATAGCAGGGGAGGCCTGCGCCGGGCAACGCGCCGGGGAGGGACCAGTGCGCCGCGGCATGCTGCCCGCGCGTAGGCGCAGCGACGAGGACGGCTGTGCCGCCGACCACCCTTTTACTCACCGGCTGGATAGCGAGGACGGCACTGTTGTGCTCGTTGTGCTGCCCCCGCCGCCAATGCTCGAGTGTAATTGCATCACTGCATGGGTGGCTGAGCGGGAGCGGCCGGAGCGGAAAGAGCTTTTCTTTTGCTCTCTTTCGGCTGCAGGCCAGGGCCGAGGCCACCTTGTCGGGCATGTTTGGTTCCAGTTTGGAACAATAGTCACATTGCATACCCTTCCCAACCTAGCCTGGTTGAGGAAAAACAGGCCCTAATACGCCATACACAACTTGTTTGGTTGCCTGCATCCCTAGTCCCTGCATTAGGTAATACCCAAGTGCATTTTGTTTGGTTGGCTGCATTAGCTCTAGCGGCACATGAACACGACGTTTGGTTGCATACGGCGTACATGTTGTGCTTACCTTGTACCCTAGTTGGTGAGCTTACCCACAATGATCACAGCTAGCACACCAATGCCACAACACAGCAATGGTGACGAACTGGGCGAAGATGATGTTCTTCATCTTCAGGCCAAACTGACGATCCATCTTAGCAGCATCCACTTTGACAGCTCCAACCTTGGCACTGTCAACACTGCTGCCTCCGTGCTTTCGCACCCAAGCGGAGTAAGCTTGTTCTGCTGCCTGCCTAGTTTTGAACCCTCTATAGTTGCAGTTGCTATACGATGCCACTTGTGCATTGGCTTCTTC
>NW_021184306.1:0-3537 GCF_002162155.2 Triticum dicoccoides
GTGTCAAGTAAACAGTGCGTGCATGCGTGGTATCCCTTGTTTGTCTGTCCTGAAAGGTTACTGAGAGCGGGCCAATCGTTGATGGTCACGAACAGCAACGCCTTTAGGTTAAATTCCTCCTGTTTGTGCTCATCCCACGTACGTACACCGTTTCCATTCCACAGCTGTAAAAGTTCTTCAACTAATGGCCTTAGGTACACATCAATGTTGTTGCCGGGTTGCTTAGGGCCTTGGATGAGAACTGGCATCATAATGAACTTCCGCTTCATGCACATCCAAGGAGGAAAGTTATACATACATAGAGTCACAGGCCAGGTGCTGTGATTGCTGCTCTGCTCCCCGAAAGGATTAATGCCATCCGCGCTTAAAGCAAACCATACGTTCCTTGGCTCACTTGCAAACTCATCCCAGTACTTTCTCTTGATTTTTCTCCACTGTGACCCGTCAGCGGGTGCTCTCAACTTCCCGTCTTTCTTACGGTCCTCACCGTGCCATCGCATCAACTTGGCATGCTCTCTGTTTCTGAACAGACGTTTCAACCGTGGTATTATAGGAGCATACCACATCACCTTCGCAGGAACCCTCTTCCTGGGGGGCTCGCCGTCAACATCACCAGGGTCATCTCGTCTGATCTTATACCGTAATGCACCGCATACCGGGCATGCGTTCAGATCCTTGTACGCACCGCGGAAGAGGATGCAGTCATTAGGGCATGCATGTATCTTCTGCACCTCCAATCCTAGAGGGCATACGACCTTCTTTGCTGCGCATGTACTGTCGGGCAATTCGTTATCCTTTGGAAGCTTCTTCTTCAATATTTTCAGTAGCTTCTCAAATCCTTTGTCAGGCACAACATTCTCTGCCTTCCACTGCAGCAATTCCAGTACGGTACCGAGCTTTGTGTTGCCATCTTCGCAATTGGGGTACAACCCTTTTTTGTGGTCCTCTAACATGCGATCGAATTTCAGCTTCTCCTTTCGACTTTCGCATTGCGTCCTTGCATCGACAATGACCCGACGGAGATCATCATCATCGGGCACATCGTCTGGTTCCTCTTGATCTTCAGCAGCTTCGCCCGTTGTAGCATCATCGTGCACATCGTCTGGTTCCTCTTGATCTTCAGTAGCATCACCGTATTCAGGGGGCACATAGTTGTCATCGTACTCTTCTTCTTCGCTGTCTTCCATCATAACCCCTATTTCTCCGTGCCTCGTCCAAACATTATAGTGTGGCATGAAACCCTTGTAAAGCAGGTGGGTGTGGAGGATTTTCCGGTCAGAGTAAGACTTCGTATTCCCACATATAGGGCATGGACAACACATAAAACCATTCTGCTTGTTTGCCTCAGCCACTTCGAGAAAATCATGCACGCCCTTAATGTACTCGGAGGTGTGTCTTGAACCATACATCCATTGCCGGTTCATCTGCGTGCATTATATATAATTAAGTGTGTCAAAAATCATTACAGAACATCATGAATAGATAATTAAGTGACCAAATTAATAGAAGTTCATCATCACATTAAAACCAAAGTACATACATAGTTCTCATCTAACAACATAAAGCTCTGCAGAGCATCTAAATTAATTAAACCATACACTGAAACTATGTAAAACATTTCAATGCAAAAACAAATGCGATCATAATCGCAACCAATGTAACAACTGGTCCAACGGCATAATGATACCAAACCTCGGTATGAATGGCATATTTTCTAATCTTTCTAATCTTCAAGCGCATTGCATCCATCTTGATCTTGTGATCATCGACGACATCCGCAACATGCAACTCCAATATCATCTTCTCCTCCTCAATTTTTCTAATTTTTTCCTTCAACAAATTGTTTTCTTCTTCAACTAAATTTAACCTCTCGACAATAGGGTCGGTTGGAATTTCCGGTTCAACAACCTCCTAGATAAATAAAATCTATGTCACGTTGGTCGTCACAATTGTCATAAACAATAAATGAACCAATAGTTATGAAAAGATAATATATACCACATCTGAATCATAGACAGGACGAGGGCCGACGGGGGTGGATACCAAAACCATCCCACTATATAAGATGCAATAATAAAAGTAAGAAAATTATACAAGTATCTATATAAATATACAAGTAAGATTTTTTTTCCTTTCAGAAAGAAGATAAGAACAAGAGGCTCACCACGGTGGTGCCAACGACGAGATCGGCGCGGGCGTTCGACGGCGGTGAAGACGGGGACAGGACGTGACGGACCGCTAAACCTAGACAAATGTTGAGGAAAATGGAGCTTGGAGGTCGATCTTGGAGAGGAGAAAGCTTAAGTAGTGTGGCTCAGGCATTCCATCGAACACCTTGTGTGCATAGGAGGTGAGCTAGAGCACCACAAAGCTCTCCCCTCGCCGGCCACGAAAAACAGAGCACTGGGAGTGCTCTGCTCGCGGGCGAGGGGTAGATATAGGCAACTAATTGGTCCCGGTTCGTGCCACGAACCGGGACTAAAGGCCAGCCTTTGGTCCCGGTTCACTCCACCAACCGGGACCACTGGTGGTGGGCCAGGAGCGAGGCGCATTGGTCCCGGTTCGTCCCACCAACCGGAACCAATAGGTCCAGCCGAACCGGGACCAATGGCCCACGAGGCCCGGCCGGCCCCCGGGGCTCACGAACCGGGTCCAATGCCCCCATTGGTCCCGGTTCTGGATTGAACCGGGACTAATGGGCTGACCCGGCCTGGACCATTGCCCCCTTTTCTACTAGTGACTGTCCATACCGGGTTTCTAAAAAAAATGGAGACATGACAATCAAAGAATGGAAAAAAATGTATGGACAGTCGTAAGGAGCTTCTTGGAAGCAAAAAGCAGTGAAGGGCAAGAATTGGAGACAGGATGATCGCCATTCTTCATAATGGAGAGTCAGGGCCTATATTGTTTTATGCTATTTTACCTTAAGGGTGTTTAGGTCCTACCTGATACTAATGATCATGTGCTAAGAACAATTATGTAGGGTTGGGTTTGATGACTATGAGGATGATGATCGTATGACTTATTATTAATAACGAGTAGAAGTTGTATGATGATGCATGATTAGTAGGACTTGTTATTATATATGATGATGTATGATGCGAGCATGCATGAGTTACTATATCAGCGGGTGAAATGAACATATATAGCAGCAGCGTTGGTAAACCAAGGACGAAGATATAAGAGAGGACACTTCTCTCTATTAGCTAGCTAATAATAGCCTAAAAATAACCCCCCAAACCCCTAAAGCAGCCACTTTTCTAAAAAAAAACATGGACTTTTGGTCCCGGTTGGTGCCACCAACCGGGACCAAAGGCCCCCTGACTGGGCTCGGCGCACAGGCCACGTGGAGGCACATTGGTCCCGTTTCGTGTTTGAACCGGGACTAATGGGTGGAGGTATTAGTAACGACCCATTAGTCCCGGTTCATGAACCGGGACTAAAGGCCCTTACGAACCGGGACTATTAGGTGTTTTTCTACTAGTGAATGGATGATGAACCCAGATACATACCCTGCCTATCTCTGCATACAGCTGC
>NW_021184307.1:0-2112 GCF_002162155.2 Triticum dicoccoides
GGGGGGGGGCACCCCAGGAACACACAAGTTGATCTATGGATCGTTCCTTAGCCGTGTGCGGTGCCCCCCCTCCACCATATTCCACCTCAGTCATATCATCGCGAAGCTTAGGCGAAGCCCTGCGCCGGTAGAACATCATCATCGTCGCCGTCGTGCTGACGGAACTCATCCCCAAAGCTTTGCTGGATCGGAGCCCCGGGATTGTCATCGAGCTGAACGTGTGCTGAACTCGGAGGTGCTGTACGTTCGGTGCTTGGATCGGTCGGATCGTGAAGACATACGACTACATCAACCGCGTTGTGCTAACGCTTCCGCTTACGGTCTACGAGGGTACGTGGACAACACTCTCCCCTCTCGTTGCTATGTCATCACCATGATCTTGCGTGTGCGTAGGAATTTTTTTGAAATTACTACGTTCCCCAATAGTGGCATCCAAGCCTAGGTTTTATGCATTGATGTTATATGCACGAGTAGAACACAAGTGAGTTGTGGGCGATACAAGTCATACTGCTTACCAGCATGTCATACTTTGGTTCAGCGGTATTGTGAGATGAAGCGGCCCGGACCGACATTACGCGTACGCTTACGCGAGACTGGTTTCACCGTTGCGAATACTCGTGCTTAAAGGTGGCTGGCGGGTGTCTGTCTCTCTCACTTTAGCTGAATCGAGTGTGGCTATGCCCGGTCCTTGCGAAGGTTAAAACAGCACCAACTTGACGAACTATCGTTGTGGTTTTTATGCGTAGGTAAGAACGGTTCTTGCTAAAGCCCGTAGCAGCCATGTAAAATTTGCAACAACAAAGTAGAGGACGTCTAACTTGTTTTTGCAGGGCATGTTGTGATGTGATATGGTCAAGATGTGATGCTATATTATATCTGTATGAGATGATCATGTTTTGTAACCGAAGTTATCGGCAACTGGCAGGAGCCATATGGTTGTCGCTTTATTGTATGAAATGCAAACGCCCTGTAATTGCTTTACTTTATCTCTAAGCGGTAGCGATAGTCGTAGAAGCAATAGATGGCGTAACGACAACGATGCTACGATGGAGATCAAGGTGTCACGCCGGTGACGATGGTGATCACGACGGTGCTTCGAAGATGGAGATCACAAGCACAAGATGATGATGGCCATATCATATCACTTATATTGATTGCATGTGATGTTTATCCTTTATGCATCTTATCTTGCTTTGATTAACGGCAGCATTTTAAGATGATCTCTCACTAATAATCAAGAAGTGTTCTCCCTGAGTATGCACCGTTGCGAAAGTTCCTCATGCTGAGACACCACGTGATGATCGGGTGTGATAGGCTCTACGTTCAAATACAACAGGTGCAAAACAGTTGCACACCCGGAATACTCAGGTCATACTTGACGAGCCTAGCATATACAGATATGGCCTCGGAACACGGAGACCGAAAGGTCGAGCGTGAATCATATAGTAGATATGATCAACATAGTGATGTTCACCATTGAAACTACTCCATCTCACGTGATGATCGGACATGGTTTAGTTGATTTGGATCACGTGATCACTTAGATGACTAGAGAGATGTCTGTCTAAGTGGGAGTTCTTAAGTAAATATGATTAATTGAACTTGAATTTATCATGAAACTTAGTACCTGATAGTATTTTGCTTGTCTATGTTTGTAGATAGATGGCTCGTGCTGTTGTTCCGTTGAATTTTAATGCGTTCCTTGAGAAAGCAAAGTTGAAAGATGATGGTAGCAATTACACGGACTGGGTCCGTAACCTGAGGATTATCCTCATTGCTACACAGAAAAGTTACGTCCTGGAAGCACCGCTGGGTGCCAGGCCTGCTGCTGATGCAACTGACGATGTTAAGAACGTTTGGCAGAGCCAAGCTGATGACTACTCGATAGTTCAGTGTGCCATGCTTTACGGCTTAGAACCGGGTCTTCAACGACGTTTTGAACGTCATGGAGCATTTGAGATGTTCCAGGAGTTGAAGTTAATATTTCAAGCAAATGCCCGGATTGAGAGATATGAAGTCTCCAATAAGTTCTATAGCTGCAAGATGGAAGAGAATAGTTCTGTCAGTGAACATATACTCAAAATGTCTGGGTATAATAATCACTTGATTCAA
>NW_021184308.1:0-1150 GCF_002162155.2 Triticum dicoccoides
ATCCCACCGGAGCCGCGAGCTCGGCTCCGCCGGCGATGTCGCCGCCGTCACTGCAGACAGCAAGGCTCAAAACCGAGCACGGCACCGTGCTCCTAGCATCCTCAGGAGCTCGGCGAGCCCCTTAACCATCCCTCCCGTCCTCTGTGGCCTCGCCCCGCTCGAACCCGAAGCTCCGGCCGCCGCCTCGCTCGCCGCCGGCACCGATTCCGGCCGCCCCGAGCGCAACTGACTCCACCAAGAGCTTCGGCTCGTCCCCAGCTCCTCCTAGATGCCCTCCGCGGCCCATTTGGTCGCCGGAGTGGCCAAAACCACTCTCGCCGCCGCGTCGGGCTCGCCGGCGGCTAAACGCCGGCAGCCGACTTTGACTTTGACCACGGGTGGGCCCCGGTTGACTCTCCTGAGTCAATGACAGGTGGGGCCCAGCCCTGTTAACTATTAGGATTAGTTTAATTAATTTTAGTTAAGCTAATCACACTGACATGTGGGTCCCAGTGTCAGGTTTGACCTGGACCCGGTCTGTTGACCTGTTGAGGTCAGCATGACGCAATGATGACGCAGATAATCATTTTCTAAAATATTCAGAAAATCCAGAAAATGCCTAAAACTTCTAAAATTCATAGAAAATTAACCGTAACTCCAAATTAAATAATTTATATATGAAAAATTATCAGAAAAATTCAAGGAATCCATCTGTACCATTTTCATGCATGTTAGAACAACTTATAGCTGCTGTTCAGCACAAATCAATTAAAGGGCATTTAAATAATCACATATGGAGTTTGAATTTGAATCTTGGATTCAAACCAACTTCATTTAATCTGGTTTTAGTTGCATTAGCCCAAAACACATTCATTTTGCCATGTCATGATCATGCATCATACTGTGCATTGCATTGATCGTGTTTCTTCTGTGTTTGCCGGTGCTGTTCCCCCTCGGTAGACGTTGTACCGATGATGTGATCGTTGACACTGATGAAGACTCAATGTTATCTTCAGAAGTGCCAGGCAAGCAAAACCCCCTTGTTCATTCCGATAAAATCCCACCCTCTCGCCCCTGCTCTCTTTTACTGCATTAGGACAACAACGACATATTTGTTACCTGCTGCGGTAGCTGAACCCCTTTATCCTTTGCATGACCTGTCATTGCCACA
>NW_021184309.1:0-1156 GCF_002162155.2 Triticum dicoccoides
CTTGGGCCCATTGGCCTTGTACGACCTAGATTTAGTTTTAGGCTGCCTTGGGACGTCCTCCCACCTCCTTGGCCGCCACCCCTTGCTCCTATATAAGTAGATCCATCTAGTAGCTTTTCCTTGGGATTTGTTTAGTTAAAAGTTAGCCATTGCAACTTCGTGTACTTCGTTTGTGTCCAACGACCAGACCAAGACCGCTTACGGATCCCCACCTTTATCAATACTTCATATATACTCGCAATATTCAGATTGCTTTTATCATATTCTTGCTTGTTCTTCGATTGCTTGCAGGAATAGACCTTCGTGGTCAGGTTGATTGTGCTCCGGCGTGGTCAATAACCTTTCGGAGTTGGTTTAGCGATTGCTAAGGCGCAACGTCGTGCACGTTTGTAGTCGGATCGTCAAAGTCGTCTCCACCAAATCGATAGTTATCATCTCATCGAAAGATCGGGACACCCCCGCTTCTATCACCTTGGGAAGTGCACCTTTTGCACCGACCGAGTATCTTTTCTTGGCTATGTTGTTACTCCACAGGGAATTGAAGTTGATAAAGCCAAGATTGAAGCTATTGAGAGTTGGCCGCAGCCCAAAACGGTCACACAAGTGAGGAGTTTTCTTGGCCTCGCTGGATTCTATAGGCGTTTTGTGAGAGATTTCAGCACCATTGCTGCACCTCTCAATGAGCTTACAAAGAAAGATGTGCCTTTTCTTTGGGGTACCGCACAGGAAGAAGCCTTCACGGTATTGAAAGATAAGTTGACACATGCTCCTTACTCCAACTTCCTGATTTTAATAAGACTTTTGAGCTTGAATGTGATGCTAGTGGAATTGGATTAGGAGGTGTGTTATTACAAGATGGCAAACCTGTTGCATACTTTTCTGAAAAATTGAGTGGGCCTAGTCTGAATTATTCTACTTATGATAAAGAATTATATGCTCTTGTTCGGACTTTAGAAACATGGCAACATTATTTATGGCCCAAAGAATTTGTTATACATTCTGATCATGAATCATTGAAACATATTAAAAGTCAAGCTAAACTGAATCGTAGACATGCTAAATGGGTTGAATTCATTGAGACTTTCCCTTATGTCATTAAACACAAGAAGGGAAAAGAAAATGTTATTGCTGATGCTTTGTCTCGTCGCTATACTAT
>NW_021184310.1:0-1491 GCF_002162155.2 Triticum dicoccoides
AACGCATGAAGAAGCTCCATGTTGATGGATCTTTGGACTCACTCGTTTTTGAAAAGTTTGAGACATGCGAACCATGTCTATTGGTGTATATGCATGAAGAAACTCCATGCAAATGGATCGTTCGGACTCACTTGATTTTGAATCACTTGAGATATGCAAATCATACCACATGGGCAAGATGACTGAAAAGCCTCATTTTCAGTAAGATGGAACAAGATAGCAACTTGTTGGAAGTAACACATTTTGATGTGTGCAGTCGAATGAGTGCTGAGGCATGCAGTGAATATCATTATGTTCTTACTTCACAGATGATTCGAGTAAATGTTGAGTATATTTACTTGATGAAACACAAGTCTGAATTATTGAATGGTTCAAGTAATTTCAGAGTGAAGTAGCAGATCATTGTGACAAGAGGATAAAATGTCTATGATATGATCATAGAGATGAATATCTGAGTTACGAGTTTTGGCACACAATTAAGAGATTGTGGAAATTGTTTCGCAATTAATACCGCCTGGAACACCATAATGTGATGGTGTGTCCGAACATCATAGTTGCACCCTATTGGATATGGTGCGTACCATGATGTCTCTTATCGAATTACCACTATCGTTCATGGGTTAGGCATTAGAGAAAACCACATTCACTTTAAATAGGGCACCACGTAATTCCGATGAGATGACACCGTATGAATTATGGTTTAGAGAAACCTAAGTTGTCATTTCTTAAAAGTTTGGGGATGCGACGCTTATATGAAAAAGTTTCAGGTTGATAAGCTCGAACCCAAAGCAGATAAAATGCATCTTCATAGGAAACCCAAAACAGTTGGGTATACCTCCTAATTCAGATCCGAAAGCAATACGGATTGTTTCTAGAATCGGGTCCTTTCTCGAGGAAAAGTTTCTCTCGAAAGAATTGAGTGGGAGGATGGTGGAGACTTGATGAGGTTATTGAACCGTCTCTTCAACTAGTGTGTGACAGGGCACAGGGAGTTGTTCCTGTGGCACCTACACCAATTGAAGTGGAAGCTTATGATATTGATCATGAAACTTCGGATCAAGTCACTCCCAAACCTCGTAGGATGACAAGGATGCGTACTACTTCAGAGTGGTACGTAATCCTGTCTTGAAGGTCATGTTGCTAGACAACAATGAACCTACGAGCTATGGAGAAGCGATGGTGGGCCCGGATTCCGATAAATGGCTTGAGGCCATAAAATCCGAGAGAGGATCCATGTATGAAAACAATGTGTAGACTTTGGCAGAACGGCTCGATGGTCGTAAGGCTAATGAGTACAGATGGATTTCAAAAGGAAGACGGACAATGATGGTAAATGTCACCATTAAGAAAGCTCGACTTGTCGTTAAGATGTTTTCCGACAAGTTCAAGGAGTTGACTACGATGAGATTTTCTCACTCGTAGCGATGCTAAGAGTCTGTTGGAATTATATTAGCGATTACTGCATTATTTATGAAATCTTGCAGATAGGAT
>NW_021184311.1:0-2142 GCF_002162155.2 Triticum dicoccoides
AGATTATGCCTTCCATTGCATATTCAGGCGACATGTATCCACTGCTTTGACAATTAACCGTGGTAAATTCAAACTTATTAACCAGTTAAGGCACAAAAGTTGAGGGATCCCATAAATGAAATTCATCACTACTCACAATGTTCCAACAACTCGATTGGTATGTCCTTCGTGTTGACTGACACCAAAGATCCTAGCTGTACCAAAATCGGATATTTTGGGGATCATCTCAGCATCCAACAATATGTTGCTTGCTTTGAGATCTCTATGAATCATCGTCAATCTGGAATCTTGGTGGAGATAAAGAAGTCCCCTGGCTACACCAGCGATTATCTTAAATCTTGTGGGCCAATTGAGCAGTGATTTTCTTCTATCATCTATCAGGGACAGAATTACACGAATCATCTTGTCAGTGACGATGTTTGACCGAAAGTAGAGATTTTTGCAACAAGTGAGTAGAACGTACTGAAAATGAAGTAATCCAGACTTCGGTTAGGTAGGTATGCATAAATCAAAAGCTTTTCGTCTTCATGAATACTGCAGCCTATAAGTTTGACCAAGTTTCTATGCTGCAACCTGGAAATCAGAGCTATTTCATTTTTGAACTACACTGCCCCTTGGACAGAACCTACATGAAGCCTTTTCACAGCAATTTCCTTACCATCTTCCAACGTTCCCTGAAACATGAGGTATTATTTAGTCAAGAAAGTTTGATCTTCCATTAATATTCTAACTATCTCCCTCACACAAAAAAAACCGATCAAATAACTATCAGTACAGATACGTCTTGCCTTATAAACATTGCCAAACCCTCCTTTGCCAAGAATGTTGGATTCAGAGAAATTATTTGTCGCGGTAGCAATTTCCCTAAAGTTCGAAATGGGAAACTCCGTGTTACCATCAGCGAACTGATTGTAATTTCCTGTATCTCGACGCATCAACCTTTCCCAGACAAGCTTGCTTCCTTGATTGCCTGTCAGGAGTGTGGGCACCGCCTCTTCAGTTTCTTGTGACTGGAGATAACATCAAAATTAGAAGTAAAGCAACAATTTCCTACCTCTAAAGCCACAGATCCAAATAAGCCCCACGCATATGAGTATCAGAAAACTTGACACAACTGGTAATACAATTTCTATGGTTTTGATCTTTCTCATGTTGCCTGCACAAAAAAATTAATATAAGGAGAATCACCAAAGTTTGTCAGTGCTAATCACCAAATTCATAGCAGACTCCTTTCTCGAACGCATGCATAAAAACATGAGGCCACTCTTTCTCCAATTTCTCTCTTTAGAAGAAACGAACACACACACACAGTAAAACATAAGCAAGCAGAGAAAGTGGAGTGATGCATACCTTGCAATCTTTTAGTCCGAACATAGAGGTTCTCCCCTCCTTGATGGTTGTTCTCCATGTCGATCAAATCGCCGATCCATAACAGGCATCTTGTATCATCACCGTCAATATCTATGTTGCTCATCTTGGAGTAAGCATATGCCACGCAGGAGCAATTGCTTCTGCATTCCTCGGTGCACTCATCGAAGCTTCTGCTCGGGACACGGAGGAACTTGTCCGGGACCTTCATGCCCGGAAAGGCCAAGAAACTGTCTCCATGGGTGCACCTTGGCACCTCCTTGGGGCGGCATCCCTGTGAGAAGCTACCGGAGATCCATCCTTTAGCATCCCTCGGTTCAAAACCGTCAAGGCACTTGCAAACCGGGACGATTTGTGTGTTGTCGCAGTAACCATAAGGACCGCAGTAGCCGTACGTATTGCACTCATGTTGAGGCTCTGCGTAGAGGGCTCTCCATGCGGACACGTTGCTCAGCCAGCTTAGTATATTTACCTTGCCTGAGTAGTCGATCTCCAACCTGACCAGCTGGACGAAGGAGCCAGCCGGCATGCCGAAGGACATGTACACCTCGTCGCCGGCGTGATGCAAGGCCATGTAAATGGCCGACTCGTTGAATCCGCCCATGTAGAGGTGGCTTGTCCACACCGGGCTTCGCCGGTGTGGCCTCGACCCGTTCCAGGCGAAGCACTGGAGCAGGTTGCTAGGGTCCGCGCCGTACGAGAACTCGCCGGGGGATGGGTCCTGCTGCCCTTTCCACGACACGAGGTGCTGCAGTGGGAGCGTCTTGTGGCTCA
>NW_021184312.1:0-1638 GCF_002162155.2 Triticum dicoccoides
ATCCATCTGCCAGATTTCATAAATGCAGCCAATGCTAACATGATTCCGACGGACTTTAAGCATCGCTACGGATGAGAAAATCTCATCGTAGTCAACTCCTTGAACTTGTGAAAAATTCTTCGCCACAAGTCGAGCTTCATGGACGGTGACATTACCGTCCACGTCCGTCTTCTTCTTAAAGATCCATTTATCTCAATGGCTTGCCGATCATCGGGCAAGTCCACCAAAGTCCATGCTTTGTTCTGATACATGGATCCTATCTCGGACTTTATGGCTTCTAACCATTTGTCGGAATTTGGGCCCACCATCGCTTCTCCATAGCTCGTAGGTTCATTGTTGTCTAGCAACATGACCTTCAAGACAGGATTACTGTACCACTCTGAAGTAGTACGTATCCATGTCACCCTACAAGGTACGGTAGTGACTTGATCCGAAACTTCATGATCACTATCATAAGCTTCTACTTCAATTGGTGTAGGTGCCACAGGAACAACTTCCTGTGCCCTCCTACACACTTGTTGAAGTGATGGTTCAATAACCTCATCAAGTCTCCACCATCCTCCCACTCAACTCTTTCGAGAGAAATCTTTCCTCGAGAAAGGACCCGATTCAAGAAACAATCCATATTGCTTTCGGATCTGAATTAGGAGGTATACCCAACTGTTTTGGGTGTCCTATGAAGATGCATTTTATCCGCTTTGGGTTCGAGCTTATCAATCCTGAAACTTTTTCACATAAGCATCGCAGCCCCAAACCTTTAAGAAACGACAACTTAGGTTTCTCTAAACCATAGTTCATACGGTGTCATCTCAATGGAATTACGTGGTGCCCTATTTAAAGTGAATGTGGATGTCTCTAATGCCTAACCCATGAATGACAGTGGTAATTCGATAAGAGACATCATGGTACCCACCATATCCAATAGGGTGCAACTATGATGTTCGGACACACCATCACACTATGGTGTTCCAGGCGGTATTAATTGCGAAACAATTTCCACAATGTCTTAATTGTGTGCCAAAACTCGTAACTCAGATATTCATCTCTATGATCATATCATAGACATTTTATCCTCCTGTCACAATGATCTTCTACTTCACTCTGAAATTACTTGAACCATTCAATAATTCAGACTTGTGTTTCATCAAGTAAATATTCTCAACAACTACTTGAATCATCTGTGAAGTAAGAACATAACGATATCCACTACATGCCTCAGCACTTATTGGATTGCATACATCAAAATGTATTTCTTCCCACAAGTTGCTTTCTAGTTCCATTTTACTGAAATCGAGGATTTCAGTCATCTTGCCCATGTGGTATGATTTGCATGTCTCAAGTGATTCAAGATCAAGTGAGTTCAAACGGTCCATTCGCATGGAGTTTCTTCATGCATATACACCAATAGACATGGTTCGCATGTCTCAAACTTTTCAAAAACGTGTGAGTCCAAAGATCCATCAACATGGAGCTTCTTCATGCGTTTTACACCAATATGACTTACATGGCAGTGCCACAAGTAAGTGGTACTATCATTACTATCTTATATCTTTTGGAATGAAAATGTGTATCACTACGATCGAGATTCAATAAACCATTCAGGTTCAATACTAATCTTGATGGTAGAGGGAGCGTGCG
>NW_021184313.1:0-1215 GCF_002162155.2 Triticum dicoccoides
AAAAAAAATTGGGGCTATTTTTGGTGGGGATTTTCGAAATTAGGGAAGAACACAACAAAAGAAGGCTAGAAAAAGAGGGGTAGGGGATGCAAATTCGTGATCAACCTTGCTCTCATCCAAGATGATGTAGGATGGAAACCCTAGGGGCCGATCTTTGACGATTGGAGCGGATCCTACAAAGAACATGAAGAACACGAGGTGGGGAACACGAGGGGAAAGAGAGGAAACACTCAAATAGACAAGAAACGATCACACATATGCTAGATCCTCAAAACACAAAGAGATACACGATCCACGATAAACAAGGGATGATACATAGGTAACCGGTTCTTCTCCGTGAGGAGGTCTTGAGGGGTCATCCCATGAAGGGGTCTTGAATCCACGGTGGATCTTCTCCATAGAGGCGCGGTCTCTCTCGATGGAGTAGATCCGTATGGATGAGAAAAGCTCTATCTCAAAATGAGCTAAACCTATGCTAACCCTTAAAATGGAAGAGGTGGAGGAGTATATATAGTCGAAAGCCATGAAGGGGTAAGTGAGGGGCGAGGGGTTACATGGGCCTCGGGCCCGATCTATGTGCACAGAGAGGCGTCGGTCGTCCGACGGGTACCGGATGTATGGTGGCTCGCGATGATCCGGTCGTCCGGTACTTGCCGGACGCAGCGTTTTGGCTCAGGATAGCCATCGTTGGATTTCCGGACGATGTCGGTCGTCCGGTGGCTGATGGTCGTCGGACGTCCGGCCTAGGTCAGTCGTCAGGGCATTGTAGGTTGCCTCGGCTGGACTCGATTTAGCTGGTGGAGTCTCCAGGCGCGGAATGTCCGGAGATCGTCAGTCATCCGGAGGTCGTCAGATGCTCGATAGCTGTAGGTTCCTGGCAGCTCCTTCTCTTGCTCCTCACGCTTGGTGTACTCGCGATCTTGTCCATGGTCTCCCCCTTGGTTCCTCGTCATGCATAGCACATATGTTTGAGGTAGTAGCCATGTCTCATGTGTGGAAAGTGACGGTTGGGAGAGGAGCGAGTTCACCTTTTGTCCAATGGCGTATACTTGAGGTCTCGTCTTATGTGCTCTTGGGACTTGGAGACTAGACATAGTATACATGGGGATGATAGTAGGATGCTCCGCATCACACGTGCTCCCTTTCGCCGACATGTGGGACATAGAGCATCTGGGTCGTAATGCATGCACTAGTCGGAGCAAATGCAACCATGTC
>NW_021184314.1:0-1989 GCF_002162155.2 Triticum dicoccoides
ATCCCAAGGAAAAGCTACTAGATGGATCTACTTATATAGGAGCAAGGGGTGGCGGCCAAGGAGGTGGGAGGACGTCCCAAGGCAGCCTAAAACTAAATCTAGGTCGTACAAGGCCAATGGGCCCAAGTGGAGGTGATGTAACACCTTTGGACTTGTAGTTTGACTCGGATTCTGCTGCAGCATCAGATTGTTTCGTCCACAACTCAACGCTCCGGACGAATTTGAAGGTGATTCCAATTGGGTTGGAAAGTGCACGAAATCTAGTTTCCAACAAAAAAAGAATCACCCAATTCGGAGTCCGTATGAAAAACTTGTGTGCGTTTTGGGTCAGGTGTGTCTGTGCAGTCCGAATCTGAATCCAGAACGTGAGAGACTTGGACTCTATCTTCTCTTGGGCCAAAAGTGACGTGAGAGAACTTTTTGGACAGCAAATAAACATCTCTTTCTTCCTTATCATCATATGTGGATTGTACAAATGTCCCATACACCTGCAATTAGACAAAACACAAAAGTGTGTGAAGTATTTTTGTTCTGGATAACATAAATAGATTATTGAATAGTTTGCACTAGAAATCACCTGACAAATATGCATATATGCAATATTTTTTGTCATATCCAAGGTAGTCATGTCCTCATCACTAGTGAAAGCACAAACAGCAGCAGCAACTCGTCTCTCCTCAGGATATTGTAAACATGTAAATCGTTGTTCAGTTTCTAACTCCCAAGTAAGATATATATCAGGAACATATATACCCTCAAATGGTGGAATATTCAATTTCAGTTTAGGAATATGGACATCATCTCGTACCTGAGGTGGTGGTGTAGGCCTACCATTACGAATATATACCTGAGGTCGACCTGCTGGTGGTGGTAGAGGTGGTGATAGAGGCAAAGGTGTCCCGTCTTTCGATGAGATGGTGGATTTCGCTTTGGTGGAAGTCGACTTTGACGATCCGACTACGAACGTGCGAGGACGTCGCGCCTTAGCAATCGCTAAACCAACTCCGAGAGGTTATTGACCACGCCGGAGCACGATCAACCTGACCACGAGGGTCTGTTTCCTGCGAGCAAACGAAGAACAAGCAAGAAACTAAGATTGCAATCTGGATATTGCGAATATAAGATGAAAGCTTTATTGATCAAGGTGGGGTTCTGTGACGCCTTTGTCTGGTCGTTGAACACAAACGAAGTACGCGAAGTTGCAGCTATGTCGAACTTTTAATCTAAACAAAACCCAAAGTCTAAACGATGCCCTAAGGGCTGTATATATGGAGGAAGAGGGGGGAATTTCGTGGCCCTTGGTGGAGGGGTCCGAAATCAACCCTATCTCTTATTTCCCCACACATACGGACTCTAAAAATAGCCTATACTTATGTATTTCGAAATTACATGGGCCTGGCCCAATAATAAGGTGACGCAGCACCTAAAATAGCCTCGGGACGAAATTTATGAAGTGGCATCTTGTATATTTCGTCCAAGGCTTCATGCACCCATTATGGTGGCTTCAAAGTCCTGAAATCATCACTTGTCACTCCGTTCTTGTTTCCCTTGCACATGCCATCATCTCCATGCTTGTTCTTGCTCCAATGTTCATCCTTCTCCAAGCTAGGCCCTTCATTTGTAAGCAAAACAAATGTATCCAATTTAGGCAGCATCATATTCTCATGAACATTAGAATCATTACCAAGAAACGAAAGTACCTGGTAATTTAATTGGCGTGCACGAGCTCTAGTAATTGGTCCAGTATGTATAGCAGCAGGGGCTGTGGGTGTAACAATTGTATTGATGTCCTCATCATCCTCCCCTTCTTGAAATGAAGTCGTCCTCGACGAAAGTTCATCTTCCTCACCCAAATAAGGCTTCAAATCTGCAATGTTAAAAGTGGAACTAACCCCAAAATCTGCAGGCAGCTCAAGTTTATATGCATTATCATTTATTTTCTCTAACACCTTAAAGGGACCATCAGCACGTGGCATTAACTTTGATTTG
>NW_021184315.1:0-1207 GCF_002162155.2 Triticum dicoccoides
ACAACAATTTGTCTTTTTCACCAGAGGTAGATCAAAACTTTTTTTCACCCAACCATTTTGTCAATTGTGCATTATATATGGCCTAGTATTTTATAAAAATGATTTGGTCCAATTGTGCAACAATTATTTGGTAGTTCCTTCACAAAAAAACCTCCTTTTGGGCACTCGGAAATTGAAAAATGAATTTTCCGTGCAAAGAAAATGAAAACTTCCTTAGGCAACATTGTTTGGAATTCTAAGATGCACCCTTGTGCACAATATGAGATCATTTGAACAAACTATGCCATGAATGTGGCCATAAGATTGATCATTTGGCTTGAAATCCATGAATCTTCACGCATGATAGCTCATTTCTGAGAACACTTTTTTAAATAGTTACCGTATTACAAGTTTATTATTTTTCCTGGAAACTTGGTCACATATAATGACACAATGCGAAGGTTTTCCAATTTTTTGTTTTTTTTGAATTTTTTATGCCCGTTCAAAATGCGGTCAAAACGGCGGGCTTGACCGTTCCCAGCTAGTGGTTGAATCTTGGAAATTTTTTGGTGTTTCTCTGATTAAATAGGTGCTTATGTACCTAGAAATGATTTTTGGAAAAAATAAAGAGCAAACTATGAGGCAGCTGCAGTTCAAATTTGACCCGCTTCCAACTAAATCGACGGGAATTTGTCTTTTTCACCAAAGGTGGATCAAAACTTTTGACACCCAACCATTTTGTCAATTGTGCATTAAATATGGCCTATTATTTTATAAAAATGATTTGGTACAATTTTGCAACAAATATATGGTAGGTCCTTCACGAAAAACCTCATTTCGGGCACTCGGAAAATGGAAAATGAATTTTCCGTGCAAAGAAAATGAAAACTCCCTTTGGCAACATTGCTTGGAATTCCAAGATTCACCCTTGTGCACAATATGAGATCATTTGAACAAACTATGCCATGAATGTGGCCATGAGATTGAGCATTTGGGTTGAAATCCATGAATCTTCACACATGATAGCTCATTTCTGAGAACACTTTTCTAAAATAATTTCCATATTACAAGTTTATTATTTTTCGTGGAAACTTGGTCACATATAATGACACAATGCGAAGGTTTTCCAATTTTTTGATTTTTTTTGAATTTTTTATGCCCGTTTCAAAATGCGGTCAAAACGGCGGGCTTGACCGTTCCTAGCTAGTGGTTGAATCTTGAAAAAAAA
>NW_021184316.1:0-1304 GCF_002162155.2 Triticum dicoccoides
AATTTGAGTTCGTGTTTCATGATTCACATGTTGTCAAGAATGAGGTATTTTAAACCCATCATTTTCTTCCTTGGAGTTATCTTGTGTCAGATTTCACCTAAAGCCTTCCATTGGGGATGTTGCTATTTGTGGTGCTTATCAATGATCCAAGGTTTCTCCATATCCTTCTCGGTGAAAGAGGTTTTTTTCATCTCTTCGGTGATCTCAAGCAATCAATTGTTTTTCGTCAGTGGCCGGTTGTCACCTCATCATTTTGAGATGCTTGCCATAAGCCCACAACAAGCTTGTGCCTTTCGTTGTTGATTTTTCAACAACTCCGTTCAATTCTTCTTTGCAAGGGTGCTTTCCAAGCTCACTTGTGGCAGAAGTTGGCATTTTCTCCTCCATTCTGTTATTCCAATGATATATCTTCTATTCTTTCTCCCGGAGGCATTGTGATGTTGCTCTTTTCACTCATCATCTCGAATTGTGAGGATTGTGTTCTTTTCTTTCTTATCCATTTAACCAGAGTGCTGTGTCATCTCTTCAAGTTCTTTCATCTTATCAAGTTTTGCCTCTCCTTTCAACCTAAGTGCTGTGTGAAATCCTTCTCACCCTTTATGCCATTTTTCAATAGTTCCGGAGGCAGTGTGTTGTTGATTTCATCAAGTATCCTCTCATCTTGTCAAGTTCATGTTCAATTTATTCCATTTACAGTCGGAGTGCTGTCAAAATTATATCATTCTTATTCATTCTTATCTCGTTTCAACCAGAGTGGTTCCAATTCCTTCTTGTCCATTGTACTCGTTATTCATAGATTTGCAACCTCCAAGGTTCACATGGTGTTCCTTCTTTCTATTCTCTACCACAGTGCTCTCAATTGTGTCAACTCCGTTGTGTTCCTTCTTTCAACTTTTCAACCTCTCAAGGTTCGTGGTTTCACTCGTTTGTCGAAGAAGCAACTTAGTTTTACCGCTTATCTTCCTCTTCCTTTTCCCTCCGGTGCCATCCTAGATCTCGGGACGAGATCCTCTCGTAGTGGTGGAGTGTTGTAATGCCCCGGATACAACTTTCCATATTCGTAACTCCAACTCTTGCCTTTTCCGGAGATGCGATATGATATTTCCTCCGTGGTTGGGTTTTGTCTGTTGTTTTGCATTTTGTTCTTGTTATGCATCTCATCTCATAGCATCATGCGTATTGCATCGGCATCGTTTTTATAAAACTTGCATCCGTTCGGGTTCCGCCGGTTCTCTCCGTTGTCCATTCCGAGCCCCGACACTCTCACACGCGCCCGCGGCACCTCCGAAATATTATTTTATAAG
>NW_021184317.1:0-2013 GCF_002162155.2 Triticum dicoccoides
CGGCGGCGAAGCGGTCCCGCCCCGGGACAGGTGGCGCGTCCTGGTTGGGCGGTGGTGGCGGCGGACATTGTCTGGCTCCGCCCGGACACGTCCGGAGCGGCGGATCTAGGATTTTTAGGGTTAGGGGGGAGAGGATCCGCGAATTTGGAATGGGGGGGTGTATATATAGGCATAGGGGGAGCTAGGAGAGTCCAAATGAGGTGCGGTTTTCGGCCACGCGATCGTGATCGAACGCTCTAGAACATGGAGCAGAGTTAGGTGGGTTTTGGGACAAATTGGAGGGGTTTTGGGCTGCAACACACACGAGGCCTTTTCGGTCCCTCGGTTAACCGTTGGAGTATCAAACGAAGTCCAAATGATACGAAACTTGACAGGCGGTCTACCGCTAGTAAACCAAGGCCGCTTGGCAAGTCTCGGTCCAATCCGGAAATGTTTAATCCCCACACACGAAAGAAAGCTAGGAATGACCACCGGAGGAGAACGAAGCGCCGGAATGCAAAACGGACAACGGGGAAAATGCTCGAAAGCATGAGACAAACACGTATGCAAATGCAATGCACATGATGACATGATATGAGATGCATGACAACGACAACAACACACGGAGACAAAACCCGAACCCGAGGAAATAAATATAACTTAACGCCGGAAACGGCAAGAGTTGGAGCACAAGAGCAAGGAGTTCATCATCAACACACCATTTGTTACTTCTTGGAGAGTGGTGTCTCCTAGATTGGCTAGGTGTCACTTGGGAGCCTCCGACAAGATTGTGGAGTTGAACCAAGGAGTTTGTAAGGGCAAGGAGATCGCCTACTTCGTGAAGATCTACCACTAGTGAGGCAAGTCCTTCGTGGGCGACGACCGTGATGGAATAGACAAGGTTGCTTCTTCGTGGACCCTTCGTGAGTGGAGCCCTCCGTGGACTCGCGCAACCGTTACCCTCCGTGGGTTGAAGTCTCCATCAACGTGGATGTATGATAGCACCACCTATCAGAACCACGACAAAAACATATGTGTCTCCAATTATGTTTGAATCCTCCAAACCCTTCCCTTTACATTCTTGCAAGTTGCATGCTTTACTTTCCGCTGCTCATATACTCTTTTGCATGCTTGCTTGAATTGTGTGGAGATTGCTTGACTTGTGCTAAGATAACTAAAATCTACCAAGAACTAAAATTGGGAAAAGGCTAAATTTTTATTTGGTCAAGTAGTCTAATCACCCCCTCTAGACACACTTCCGATCCTACAAACATGTTGCACAATCTTGGGAAAGAATGAAATTGATGCTAAGAAATTTTCCTACTCATGGTTTAAAATCTTTGGATGATTATACTTTTTTTATGCGGGATTGAATTTTGTTTATAGAAATCTTTTAGATTCCGCCGCGAGATTGAATTTTATGCGGGATTTAATTTTTTTCTATAAATCTTTTAGAAATCTTGATAATATTATGGAAAATTATTCACAATGGCATACCGAAAGAGCTCCTACTAGTAAATAAATTAATTCGGTTGAAGAAATTAATACTTTGAGTGAAAAAGTTGATGCTCTTATGAAATTGGTTGCTAATAAAAGTGCTCCTATTGATCTTAATGATGTGCCTTTGTCTACTTTGATTGAACAAATTAGTGACTCCGTAGATGTGAATTTTGTCTCGCAAAACAATTTTAATAACGATGCTTATAGAGGTAATTTTAATCCTAGGCCTTTTCCTGGAAATAGCTCTAATAATTATGGTGGTTCCTATGGTAATACTTCTTATAATAATAATAGGAACACCTCTGATCTTGAGAATAATTTATCAATGCTCAAAAAGTTATCAACAATACGATATAAGAAAAGTTGAATAAGATTGATGTTATGTCTAGAAGCATTGTTAGGATTTCTCACGATGTAGAAAATCTTAAGTTGAAAATTTTTGTACCCAAGGTTGAGGAATCAATTAAAGCTTTATATGATTCTATGGATGAAAGTAAGAAAAGTACTTCTATGCTTAGAGCTAAAAGAAAAAAA
>NW_021184318.1:0-2283 GCF_002162155.2 Triticum dicoccoides
CCTCGCCGTCCAGAAAAAACAGAGCACTGAGGACTGTTCTGCCGTGGCGATGGGGTATATATAGGCAACTCATTTGTCCATGTTCGTGGCTGGAACTGGGACTAAAGCCCCACCTTTTGTCCCGGTTCAAGCCACTAACCGGGACAAATGTATGTGGGCCAGGAGCAAGGCCTATTGGTTCCGGTTCGTGCCAGGAACCAGGACAAATGGGTCCGTACGAACCAGGACCAATGCCCACGAGGCCCCGGCCGGCCCCCTGGCCTCACAAACCGGGATGTATGCCCCCATGGGTCCCGGTTCGTGACTGAACCGGGACTAATGGGCTTGCCAGGCTCCAACCAAAGTCCTGTTTTCTACTAGTGTACAAAGCTACCATCGGTATTCAGCTTTGTCGAGCCGGCTGGGGGAGGTACCCAATGGAGCAGTTGTGCCTTCCTCTCGCTGGCATAGTCAGCCCGGCCTCCCTCTTGCACAATCATGTTTCCTTTCTCCAAATCTGCATGTGGAAACTGGTGGATACACAACAAAGAATTGATGTACCCTTGGAGGAAACGCTTGGACGCTTCTGTGGGTGGAGTGACTTTGTCGTGTGTGATTTCGTTGCGAATGTACCACGCCCGCCACATGATCACGAGGACGACCATGCGCGCTGTATCCGACAGAGGGCTCAGTAGCGTGAAAAGCCACTCTGGGCCATCATTCTTGACCGTCTCCACCTTTGGAATCAGCCAGTGCTTCTCCATGGCTCGCAAAAGATCCATGGCAAGTTGGCACCTACACATCGGGTGAAAGCCGTCCTCTCGTTCCACACCACAAAGGGGACACACATCAGTAAGCTCGAGGAGGTGGGAAAACTTATTAGCCCATGTTGATAAAGAGTTGGTGATAATTCTCCATGCGAACACACGTACCTTCGGGGGAGCAGGGCACCCCCATATGATCTTCCAGATGGCGCGACGACCATCCGGTGCCCTGCTCATGGCGGTTGCCAATGGATGCTCGTGCTCGTCCATGGCAAGGTGGTAGGCCGAGCGAACAGTGAAGATACCATTCCTCTTAGGCGCCCAGGAAATGATATCGTCGGTGATGCCTGGCGATGTACGAATGTTGATGATGGAGTCGACGTCCGGAGGAAGGAAGTGGCAGTGAAGAAGGTCTAGTCGCCAATTACCAGAATCATCAAGGAGCTCCGCGAGTCTCCTGAGCTGAGAGGTCCCTTGGTGAGTAATGGGGTGGCTCGAAGGCTCAGTGGGCAGCCAGGGGTTCATCCCGGACACGCCACACGATGCCCTTTTTCAAGAGCTTGAGACCATGTTGGATGCCCTTCCATGTAGGGGAGGCGTTCCCCGAGAAGATAGTGTCCTCGAGGCGACCCTCCGGGTAGTAGCGAGCCTTTGGCACCTGCACACATAAGCTATTAGGAGTAAGTAAGCGCCACGCTTGCCTGGCGAGTATTGCCTGATGAAACAGGCGGAAATCCCTGAACCTAAGACCGCCCTTCATTTTATGTGCCAAGATCTGACAGGCGGAAATCCCTGAACCCAAGACCGCCCTTCGTTGGATGTGCCAAGATCTTGGGCCATGCCAGCCAATGTGTTTTCCTTTTCCCTTCCGTAGAGCCCAGCTAGAAATTACGCACCATTCTTTTCAGATCATCACATACGGACATAGGGATCTTGAAGACACCCATAATATAAGTTGGGATGGCTTGTGCAATGGCTTTTATCATCGTTTCCTTCCCAGCAAGAGCCAAGGTCTCTCCCCAAGCTATAATTCTTTTCAGAAGCCTGGATTGCATATTTTGAAATTTACCACGGGAAATACGACCATCAGGTGTGGGCAGACCCAAGTACTTGTCCTCAAATGACAGTACGTTCACGTGCAAAACTGACCGGATTCTTTCGTGAACATCCATGGCACACGACTTACCAAAAAGAATACTGCACTTAGCCGGATTAATGCATTGCCCTGAGGCTTTGGTTGGTGCTCTTTTGATCTTGGGAGATCGTGTAAAATGTATTCCCATTTATCTCGTATCCTTTCTAAGTCAGTACAGTCGAAGATGGTCCCCTGAACAACGAGTACAACTCATCACAAACAGTGTTGTCACCTTTGAGACATGTTTTCAATCAACTGCTGAAAGTCCTGATGTGTTCACATGTAATCCAGTCGTCACACTACTTCAGGTGTTTGGAGCGCAGACTGTTTTTGTGTTCATCGACATACGGGGTAACCAAGGTAGAGTTTTGTAGGACTGTGTAGTGTGCTTGAGACCAAGAATGC
>NW_021184319.1:0-1043 GCF_002162155.2 Triticum dicoccoides
TATTTCTATATGTAGTCGGCACAATTTGTGCAAATGGATGTTCGTGCAATTTTTCTTTGGTCGTAAATGGTTTTGTGGTACGTGTAGACAGTAGTGAGCCGTAAATTTTGAAGTATGTTTCCATTGATAGAAATGGGTATGATGAAGTGAAATGGTATATACTGTCTGGACTGGAGTATGTACTTTTTTTAGAAACTTGTAGTATGTCGTTTGTTATCAAGGATCGGGAAGTATGTTACTGTTGAATAAAATGGTATATATAGTGAAAAACACAGAGAATAAAGTAAGATGATAGAGATTGATATTCATTTCTGAAAGTAAGGAGAATATGCAAATACAATGACATAGTTAAGCAAAGTACAGTGTGGCTGGCTACGAATGAAGAAAATCTATAGGGAAATGTTTGCGGATAATGTTGTCTACTAGTCTAATCGTGCAATTTTTCTTTGGTCGTAAATGGTTTTGTGATACGTGTACATAGTAGTGAGCCGTAAATTTTGAAGTATGTTTCCATTGATAGAAATGGGTATGATGAAGTGAAATGGTATATACTGTCTGGACTGGAGTATGTAATGTTTTTAGAAACTTGTCGTATGTCGTTTGTTATCAAGGATCGGGAAGTATGTTACTGTTGAATAAAATGGTATATATAGTGAAAAACACAGAGAATAAAGTAAGATGATAGAGATTGTTATTCATTTCTGAAAGTAAGGAGAATATGCAAATACAATGACATAGTTAAGCAAAGTACAGTGTGGCTGGCTACGAATGAAGAAATCTATAGGGAAATGTTTGCGGATAATGTTGTCTACTAGTCTAATCCCTAAGCTGGCTGAGCTGGAGTTTAACCCAATCTGGAAGAGAAGCTTCATTTGTCTTGAACGTCAGCAAGTCCAGTAGAAAAGTGCACCTTAGGTCGTTAGAATCCTGCATTATAAGTTGATGATGAAGAGGTTGAGCTTGTTGTGCCAGTAATAGTTGCCATGTTTGTGTAAGTACTGAGGAAAATAGTTACCTTGCTTATGAAATTAATTAGATGGAGG
>NW_021184320.1:0-960 GCF_002162155.2 Triticum dicoccoides
GCTGAGCTAAAAGCAAAAAGAATTAAAAAATAAAGCAAAAAACAAAAGAAAATAAATAATACAGAAAACAAAACAAAAAAACTGGAAAAAAAATAAAAATAGCAACAATAAGTATTTTGTTGTAAGTAGAAACAAAATAAAATAAATAAAGCAACAAAAAAACAAAAAAAAAGTGTTTTCAAATTTGAAAACTAATGGCACTAACAGAAAGTTTATAATTTTTCCAAAACTAAAGCAAAAGAATTAAAAAATAAAGCAAAAAACAAAAGAAAATAAATAATGCAGAAAACAAAACAAAAAACTGGAAAAAATAAGTAAATATAGCAACAATAAGTATTCTGTTGTAAGTAGAAACAAAACAAACAAAAAAGTGCCACCTACTAGGCACCCACGGCCTGAATACGACTAGAAACCCTACCATGGGCCAGGATTCAGGCCCGCGGGAGGCCCAGTAGGCCCACAGGCACACATTGCACGGTTAGGCCCGAAAGCCTGCTTTAGAGAGGAGTTCGAGAGGGAAGGCGCACCGCACCTTATAAACAGGTGCGGCTCCCTCTCAACTAGCGAGGTGGGACTAAACATTTGGGCGCGGGGCAGCACAAGGCCTTTGGTCCCGGTTGGTGCCACCAACCGGGACCACAGGCCACCGCTTCCCGCCCTTTGGACTGCTGAAAATTGGCCTTTGGACCCGGTTGGTGGCACGAACCGGGACCATAGGTAGGCATTCGTCCCAATTCGTGCCACGAACCGGGACCAATGCTATGGCTATATATACAAACACTTCGGAAATTTTCCCTCTCATCTCTCGCAGTTGCCGCCCCGACGCCGACGCCGCCAGGCTGCCCCGCCGTCGCCGTCGCCTCGCCCGTGCCCGTCGTCACCCGCGCCCTCGCCGTTGCCCGCGTCGCCCGCGCCCTCGCCGTCGCCTGCCGTCGCCCGCCCCCCTGCCCTGACGCGCGC
>NW_021184321.1:0-748 GCF_002162155.2 Triticum dicoccoides
GGGGCTTAGCTGCAGTCTAGTACTCGCCTAAGTGTTTGAAAATCCTACCGAGTGGAGAGCGACCCTCCCACTCGGGGGCTTAGCTGAAGTCCAGTACTCACCTAAATGTTTGAAAATCCTATCGAGTGGTGAGCCAGCCTCCCACTCGGGGGCTTAGCTACAGTCCAGTACTCGCCTAAGTGATTGAAAATCCTACTGAGTGGTTAGCCAGCCTCTGACTCGGAGGCTTAGCTGCAGTCCAGTACTTGCCTAAGTGAGAAAAATCCTACCGAGTGGAGAGCGACCCTCCCACTCGGGGGCTTAGCTACAGTCGAGTACTCACCTAAGTGATTGAAAATCCTACCGAGTGGTGAGCCAGCCTCCCACTAGGGGGCCTAGCTGCAGTCCAGTACTCGCCTAAGTGTTTGAAATTCTACCGAGTGGACAGCGACCCTCCCACTCAGGGGCTTCGCTGCAGTCTAGTACTCGCCTAAGTGTTTGAAAATCCTACCGAGTGGTGAGCCAGCCTCCGACTCGGGGGCTTAGCTGTAGTCCAGTACTCGCCTAAGTGTTTGAAAACCCTACCGAGTGGTGAGCCAGCCTCCCACTCGGGGGCTTAGCTGCAATGCAGTACTCGCCTAAGTGTTTGAAAATCCTATCGAGTGGTGAGCCAGCCTCCCACTCGGGGGATTAGCTGCAGTCGAGTACTCGCCTAAGTGTTTGAAGATCCTACCGAGTGGTGAGCCAACCTCCCACTCGGAGGCTTAGC
>NW_021184321.1:2382-2719 GCF_002162155.2 Triticum dicoccoides
GAAAATCCTACCGAGTGGAGAGCGACCCTCCCACTCGGGGGCTTAGCTGCAGTCCAGTACTCGCCTAAATGTTTGAAAATCCTACCGAGTGGTGAGCCAGCCTCCGACTCGGAGGCTTAGCTGCAGTCCAGTACTCGCCTAAGTGTTTGAAAATCCTACCGAGTGGTGAGCGACCCTCCCACTCGGGGGCTTAGCTGCAGTCCAGTACTCGCCTAAGTGTTTGAAAATCCTACCGAGTGGTGAGACAGCCTCCCACTCGGGGGCTTAGCTGCAGGCCAGTACTCGCCTAAGTGTTTGAAAATCCTACCGAGTGGACAGCGACCCTCCCACTCGGGGC
>NW_021184321.1:4281-5228 GCF_002162155.2 Triticum dicoccoides
CTAGTACTCGCCTAAGTGTTTGAAAATCCTACTGAGTGGTTAGCCAGCCTCTGACTCGGAGGCTTAGCTGCAGTCCAGTACTCGCCTAAGTGAGAAAAATCCTACCGAGTGGAGAGCGACCCTCCCACTCGGGGGCTTAGCTACAGTCCAGTACTCGCCTAAGTGATTGAAAATCCTACCGAGTGGTGAGCCAGCCTCCTACTAGGGGGCCTAGCTGCAGTCCAGTACTCGCCTAAGTGTTTGAAAATCCTACCGAGTGGACAGCGACCCTCCCACTCAGGGGCTTCGCTGCAGTCTAGTACTCGCCTAAGTGTTTGAAAATCCTACCGAGTGGCGAGCCAGCCTCCCACTCGGGGGCTTAGCTGTAGTCCAGTACTCGCCTAAGTGTTTGAAAACCCTACCGAGTGGTGAGCCAGCCTCCCACTCGGGGGCTTAGCTGCAATCCAGTACTCGCCTAAGTGTTTGAAAATTCTATCGAGTGGTGATCCAGGCTCCCACTCGGGGGATTAGCTGCAGTCGAGTACTCGCCTAAGTGTTTGAAGATCCTACCGAGTGGTGAGCCAGCCTCCCACTCGGAGGCTTAGTTGAAGTCCAGTACGCGCCTAACTGTTTGAAAATCCTACCGAGTGGTGAGCCAGCCTCCCACTCGGGGGCTTAGCTGCAGTCCAGTACCCGCCTAAGTGTTTGAAAATCCTACCGAGTGGTGAGCCAGCCTCCCACTCGGGGGCTTAGCTGCAGTCCAATACTCGCCTAAGTGTTTGAAAATCCTACCGAGTGGTGAGCCATCCTCCCACTCGGGGGCCTAGCTGCAGTCCAATACTCGCCTAAGTGTTTGAATATCCTACCGAGTGGTGAGCCAGCCTCCCACTCGGGGGCTTAGCTGCAGTCCAGTACTCGCCTAAGTGTTTGAAAATCCTACCGAGTGGTGAGCCATCCTCCCACTCGGG
>NW_021184321.1:9410-9995 GCF_002162155.2 Triticum dicoccoides
CTCGGGGGCTTAGCTGCATTCCAGTACTCGCCTAAGTGTTTGAAAATCCTACCGAGTGGTGAGCCAGCCTCCCTCTCGGGGGCTTAGTTGCAGTCCAGTACTCGCCTAAGTGTTTGAAAATCCTACCGAGTGGTGAGCCAGCCTCCCACTCGGGGGCTTAGCTGCAGTTCAGTACTCGCCTAAGTGTTTGAAAATCCTACCGAGTGGTGAGCCAGCCTCCCACTCGGGGCTTAGCTGCAGTCCAGTACTCGCCTAAGTGTGAAAAATCCTACCGAGTGGAGAGCGACCCTCCCACTCGGAGGCTTAGCTGCAGTCCAGTACTTGCCTAAGTTTGAAAATCCTACCGAGTGGAGAGCGACCCTCCCACTCGGGGGCTTAGCTGCAGTCCAGTACTCGCCTAAGTTTGAAAAATCCTACCGAGTGGAGAGCGACCCTCCCACTCGGGGGCTTAGCTGCAGTCCAGTACTCGCCTAAGTTTGAAAAATGCTACCGAGTGGAGAGCGACCCTCCCACTCGGAGGCTTAGCTGCAGTCCAGTACTCGCCTAAGTTTGAAAAATCTTACCGAGTGGAGAGCGACCCTCCCA
>NW_021184322.1:0-1337 GCF_002162155.2 Triticum dicoccoides
TCATTTTTGTTTGTTTGTTTGGCCGTCAGTCAGGTTGGGCAGACCGTTCCTAGTGGATACCATTTCATGTTGGGGAACGCGGTAATTTCAAAAAATTTCCTATGATCACGCAAGATCTATCTAGGAGATTCATAGCAACGAGAGGGGAGAGTGTGTCCATGTAGTCGAACTTCTTCGCGATCCAACCGATCCAAGTACCGAACATATGACACCTCCCCGTTCAGCACACGTTCAGCTCGATGATGTCCCTCATGCTCTTGATCCAGTTGAGGACCAGGGTGAGTTCCGTCAGCACTATGGCGTGGCAATGGTGATGATGATGTTACCGGCGAAGGGCTTCGCCTAAGCACTACGGCGATATGATCGAGGTGTGTAACTGTGGAGGGGGGCACCGCACACAGCTGAGATAAGACATGGTGTGTTCTAGGTTGCCCCCTGCCCCCGTATATAAAGGAGGGAGGGGAAGGCCGGCCGGCCCTAGGGGGTGCGCCAAGGAGAGGGAGTCCTACTAGGATTACTAGTCTTAGTAGGACTCCTCTACAAGGAAGAGAGGGGGAAGGAAGGAAAGGGAGAGGGAGTAGGAAAGGGGGCACCGCCCCCCTGTCCTTGTCCAATTATTACTGCTAGGGGGGGCTCCCCTGGCGGCTCTCTTCTCTCTCCACTAAGGCCCATGGGGGCCCATTAGTTCCCCCGGGGGTTCCGGTAATACCTTCGGCACTCCGTTTTTACCCGAAACCACCCGGAATACTTCCGATGTCCGAATAACATAGTCCAATATATCAATCTTTATGTCTCGGCCATTTCAAGACTCCTCATCATGTCTGTGATCTCATCCAGGACTCTGAACAAACTTTGGTCATCAAAACACATAACTCATAATACAAATCATCATCGAACGTTAAGCATGAGGACCCTACGGGTTCGAGAACTATGTAGACATGACTGAGACACATCTCTGGTCAATAACCAATAGCAGAACCTGGATGCTCATATTGGCTCCTACATATTCTACGAAGATCTTTATCGGTCAAACCACATAACAACATACGTTGTTCCCTTTTCATCGGTATGTTACTTACCCGAGATTCGATCGTCGGTAGCATCATACCTAGTTCAATCTCGTTACCTGCAAGTCTCGTTACTCATTCCATAATACTTCATCCCGCAACTAACTCATTAGTCACATTGCTTGCAAGGCTTATAGTGATGAGCATTACCGAGAGGCCCAGAGATACCTCTCCGAAACACGGAGTGACAAATCCTAATCTCGATCTATGCCAACCCAACAAACAAATTTGGGGATACCTGTAGAGCATCTTTATAATCACCCATTTACG
>NW_021184323.1:0-1035 GCF_002162155.2 Triticum dicoccoides
CGTGACATGGGTTCCTCATCCGGTGCTGGTCCTCAGAAGCGCCGCGTGTGGGTACCCAACACCGCCCTGCCACCCAGGTTCACACCGAGGCCATCTTTCCAGGCGCCTCGCCCTGTTCAACAGTCTGCACCGGCCAAGCCCTATGGGGGTCCAACCAACAATGCTCCTCCACGTACCAGTTCCGTGACTTGTTTCAAGTGTGGGGAATCTGGTCACTATATGCGTGAGTGTCCCCAGACCAACCCCAATCAATCTGCTAAAGCTGTTGGCCGTGGCAAGCCGACAGGAAAAATATTCCACGCCAAGCCGGTCACCGCTTCACGTGGCCATGTCAACTGTATCTCTGCCGAAGAAGCTCAAGAGGATCCCAACGTCGTTCTTGGTACGCTTCTTGTTAATTGCCACCCGGCATCTGTTCTTTTCGATACAGGAGCCTCTCATTCTTTTATATCCGAAAGTTATGCTCATTTGCATAACGTTGCATTCTGTGACATGCCATCCACTATGGAAATTTCTACCCCTGGTTCTAGATGGTAGACCTCTAGGGTAAGTTATGGAAATGAAATCCAAGTCGACAGACTTGTTTTCCTCGCGTCTTTGATAGCCCTTAAATCTTCAGATATTAATATCATTCTGGGTATGGACTGGATGTCGGCTCATCATGCCCAAATCGATTGCTTCTCTAGGACTGTTCAACTCACCCATCCTTCGGGAAAGATAGTCAATGTCTTGACCCGAATAGCCAAGCGACAATTATATTCTCTTAACGCCAGCCCTTTGCCAGACCTTGAGGACGTTCCGGTAGTCCGTGACTTCCCGGATGTCTTTCCAGAGGAATTGCCAGGTGTCCCACCTGACAGGGAAGTTGAGTTCGTAATAGACCTCATTCCAGGAACCGTTCCGATTGCTAGAAGACCTTATAAGATGGCACCCCTAGAACTAGCCGAGCTTAAGAAACAACTCGATGAGTCCTTGAAAAAGGG
Source organism: Triticum dicoccoides (assembly GCF_002162155.2). Classification (NCBI taxonomy): domain Eukaryota; kingdom Viridiplantae; phylum Streptophyta; class Magnoliopsida; order Poales; family Poaceae; genus Triticum; species Triticum dicoccoides. Next base: position 984 of record NW_021184323.1, read on the forward strand.
TTTCATCCGACCTAGCTCATCTCCGTGGGCTTGCCCCGTCCTATTCGTCAAG
>NW_021184324.1:0-1210 GCF_002162155.2 Triticum dicoccoides
GAGGGATTGAGCATCAGATTGACTTAATTCCCGGTGCTTCACTGCCAAACCGTGCACCATACCGTACCAATCCAGAGGAGACGAAGGAGATTATGCGTCAAGTACAAGAGCTTCTCGACAAAGGTTATATACGCGAATCCCTTAGTCCTTGTGTTGTTCCTATTATTCTAGTGCCGAAAAAGGATGGTACATCACGTATGTGTGTTGATTGTAGAGGCATTAATAATATTACTATTCGTTATCGTCATCCTATTCCTAGGCTAGATGATATGCTTGATGAATTGAGTGGCTCTACAATATTCTCCAAAGTTGATTTGCGTAGTGGATACCATCAAATTCGTATGAAATTGGGAGATGAATGGAAAACAGCATTCAAAACTAAGTTTGGATTATATGAGTGGTTAGTCATGCCTTTTGGGTTAACTAATGCACCTACTACTTTCATGAGATTAATGAACGAAGTTTTACGTGCTTTCATTGGACGATTTGTGGTAGTTTACTTTGATGACATATTGATTTATAGTAGATCTTTCGAAGAACATTTGGAACATTTGCGTGCTGTTTTTATTGCTCTACGTGATGCACGTTTGTTTGGTAACCTTGGGAAGTGCACCTTTTGCACCGACCGAGTATCTTTTCTTGGCTATGTTGTTACTCCACAGGGAATTGAAGTTGATAAAGCCAAGATTGAAGCTATTGAGAGTTGGCCGCAGCCCAAAACGGTCACACAAGTGAGGAGTTTTCTTGGCCTCGCTGGATTCTATAGGCGTTTTGTGAGAGATTTCAGCACCATTGCTGCACCTCTCAATGAGCTTACCAAGAAAGATGTGCCTTTTCTTTGGGGTACCGCACAGGAAGAAGCCTTCTCGGTATTGAAAGATAAGTTGACACATGCTCCTTTACTCCAACTTCCTGATTTTAATAAGACTTTTGAGCTTGAATGTGATGCTAGTGGAATTGGATTAGGCGGTGTGTTATTACAAGATGGCAAACCTGTTGCATACTTTTCTGAAAAATTGAGTGGGCCTAGTCTAAATTATTCTACTTATGATAAAGAATTATATGCTCTTGTTCGGACTTTAGAAACATGGCAACATTATTTATGGCCCAAAGAATTTGTTATACATTCTGATCATGAATCTTTGAAACATATTAAAAGTCAAGCTAAACTGAATCGTAGACATGCTAAATGGGTTGAATTCATTGAGAC
>NW_021184325.1:0-1119 GCF_002162155.2 Triticum dicoccoides
AATTCCTCTGGGAAGACATCCGGGAAGTCACGGACTACCGGAATGTCCTCAAGGTCTGGCAAAGGGCTGGCGTTAAGAGAATATAATTGTCGCTTGGCCATTCGGGTCAAGACATTGACTATCTTCCCCGAAGGATGGGTGAGTTGAACAGTCCTAGAGAAGCAATCAATTTGGGCATGATGAGCTGACATCCAGTCCATACCCAGAATGATATTAATATCTGAAGATTTAAGGGCTATCAAGGATGCAAGAAAAACAAGTCTGTCGACTTGGATTTCATTTCCATAACTTACCCTAGAGGTCTGCCATCTAGACCCGGGAGTAGAAATTTCCATAGTGGATGGCATGTCACAGAATGCAACGTTATGCAAACGAGCATAATTTTCGGATATAAAAGAATGAGAGGCTCCTGTATCGAAAAGAACAGATGCCGGGTGGCAATTAACAAGAAGCGTACCGAGAACGATGTTGGGATCCTCTTGAGCTTCTTCGGCAGAGACACAGTTGACATGGCCACGTGAAGTGGTGACCGGCTTGGCGTGGAATACTTTCCCTGTCGGCTTGCCACGGCCAACAGCTTTAGCAGACTGGTTGGGGTTGGTCTGGGGACACTCACGCATATAGTGGCCAGATTCCCCACACTTGAAACAAGTCACGGAACTGGTACGTGGAGGAGCATTGTTAGTTGGACCCCCATAGGGCTTGGCCGGTGCAGACTGTTGAACGGGGCGAGGCGCCTGGAAGGATGGCCTCGGTGTGAACCTGGGTGGCAGGGCGGTGTTGGGCACCCACACGCGGCGCTTCTGAGGACCAGCACCGGATGAGGAACCCATGTCACGGCCATGCTTGCGTGTTGCGTCATAGTCAGTCTGACCAGTTTCAGCACTGATGGCTTTGTTGACAAGTTTCTGAAAAGATGTGCACTCATGCAGACGGAGGTCGCGGCGAAGCTCAGGACTAAGGCCCTTACGGAACCTTGCTTGCTTCTTGGCATCAGTAGACACTTCCTCAGTTGCATATCGTGCGAGATTACCAAACTCCCTGCTGTAAGCATCCACAGAAAGTCGGCCTTGAGTGAAACTGCAAAATTCCTCACGTTTACGGTCCATGAGACCCTCC
>NW_021184326.1:0-792 GCF_002162155.2 Triticum dicoccoides
GGGGGGGTAGCAATGCCACCGGAGCGTCGCACCGGGCCCTCATACATGCGGGGTGGTGTGGTGGCATGTCCGAAGAGGCGGCACGCGTCTCCGGGGCGTGGCCCCCCTTAACGGACGACGATGACACGGTAGTAGACGGATCAGGTACTCGCATAGTTACCGGATCAGGCACTCGGTAACGGTACCCCTCAGTCAGTTGCTCTCCTATGTATCACCTTTCACGAGACCATAGAAAAAAATATACGTGATATTTTAGAAAATTGTTGTACAATATAAAAAAAGATCATGCCATTAAAAATAATGTTTCAAATCATTAAAGAAAATGTATGGGACATTTTAAATAATGTTCTGCATGTAAAAAATATGTATAAGAAAACATTAAAATATTTATAAAAAATAAGAAAACATTATAAAATTTATACAAAATAAGAAAAGTAAAAATAAAAATATGCCGACGGCAAAGCCGTCGGCATAGCTGCGGCCATAGGGAAGCTTGTACGCGGATCGGTGACGTGGTTAATAAAAAAGTTAAAAAAAGTATGCCTACGGCTAAGCCGTCGGCATAGGTGCCACGTGGCGCCCTGAGCTATGCCGACGGCTTAGCTGTCGGCATAGTTGACCTTATCCACTCGCGTTACCCCCCATCCACTCACTGTCTCCCCACACCCCGAGCTGCCGCGGCCGCACCCCCCGACCCCGACCTGCGCCGCCGCCGTACCCCCCACCCCGACCTGCCGCCGCCGCCGCACCCCCCCACCCCGACCTGCCGCCGCCACCGCACCCCCACCTCCC
>NW_021184327.1:0-2608 GCF_002162155.2 Triticum dicoccoides
AGGTTATTTGATATTAGCTCACTCGATGAATGGAGAACCCAAGCCTACGAAAATGCCAAGTTGTTTAAAGAAAAAGTTAAAAGATGGCATGATAAAAGGATACAAAAGCGTGAGTTTAATGTAGGTGATTATGTATTGCTATACAACTCCCGTTTAAGATTTTTTGCAGGAAAACTTCTCTCTAAATGGGAAGGTCCTTACGTTATCGAGGAGGTCTATCTTCCCGGTGACATAAAAATCAACAACTTCGAAGGCACAAATCCGAAGGTGGTGAACGGTCAAAGAATCAAACATTATATCTCAGGTAATCCCATAAATGTTGAAACCAATGTTATTGAAACCGTAACCCCGGAGGAGTACATAAGGGACACTTTCTGGAACGTTCCAGACTCTGAAAATAAATAGGTATGTGGTACGGTAAGTAAACCGACTCCAAAACAGTTTTTAAGGCAATATTTCTCTGTTTTGGAATATTTAGAAAAATAGAAAAATAAGAAGCAGTCCGGGAAGGACACGAGGGCTCCACGAGGGTGGAGGGCGCGCCCCTACCTCGTGGGCACCTCGTGTGCTCTCCAGACTCCGTTTTCTTACACGACACGTATTTTGGTCGGTAAAAATTCGTTATATAATATCCCGGGGGTTTCGACTCCCGTATCATGCAAAAATCTCCTGTCTTTGTTTCGAGCTGTTTTCTGTCAGGGTTGTCAAGGCCAGGCACTATGTTGTCTCCCTCCTCCTCCAACCATGAGGGAAACGATGCTTGTCTAATGAAGATAGAGCTGAAGAGAGAAGAACCCATGGAGATCAACAAGGATGAAGGGATAAAGAAGGCCATGGAGGACCAAGTTCCGGCAACAGAAGACACCCTTCAACTTGATCACAATCTTCTTACCCCAACAGAGATTGAAGCTTTCAAGATGATTGAGTTAGCTCGTATACAAAATAAGTATCTCACACAAGAAAATATTTTGTTGAAGGAGCATATCATCGCACTCAAGGGCATTATCCACAAGTTAGAAGACCTCCTACGCTCAATGTGCGACTATCCATCATCAACAACCCCACCTTCTTCACCAACAAAGGAGACATAATCACATGGGTATGGGCACTCCCCTTGGCAACTGCCATGCTTGGGGGAGTGCCCCGGTATCGTATCACCATCACTTTTATCTTTATCGTTTTCCTTAGTTCAATCCTTTTGGTATTATCTTGATCTAGTAGAATAAAGTTTATGGCATGATCTAGTTTTGAGTTTTGCTTTATAATTCCTGTATGTAATCGAGTCCGTGAGCTATATAATAAAGATTAGTGTTGAGTCAAGGGCTTGATCATTTTTCCATGATCCTAAGGGAAGAAAAGAAAAGAGATAGAAATAAAAAGAAACAAAGAGATCATGTGAGTCTTATGGAGAGTAATGAGCTCACATAGAAAAGGTATGATGAATAAAAGTTGTTGAGAGTTGACAAGCATAGTTTTGGTCATCGTTGCAATTAATAGGAAGTAATAAAGAAAGAGAGGTATTCACATATAAATATACTATCTTGGACAACTTTTATGATTGTGAGCACTCATTAAAATATGACATGCTAAAGAGTTGATGTTGGACAAGGAAGCCGACGTAATAGGTTATGTTTTCTTACATCTGAGATAAATTATATTGTCATGGATCATCCAACATGGTTGAGCTTGCCTTTCCCCTCATCCTAGCCACATTCATCGCACCAAGTAGAGATACTACTTGTGCTTCCAAATACCCTTAAACCAGTTTTATCATGAGAGTCCACTATACTTACCTATGGATTGAGTAAGATCCTCCAAGTAAGTTGTCATCGGTGCAAGCAATAAAAGTTGCTCTCTAAATATGTATGACCTATTAGTTTGGGAGAAAATAAGCTTTATACGATCGTGTGATATGGAAGAAATAAAAGTGACAGACTGCATAATAAAGGTCCATATCACAAGTGGCAATATAAAGTGATGTTCTCTTGCATTAAGATTTTGTGCATCCAACCATAAAAGCGCATGACAACCTCTGCTTCCCTCCGCGAAGGGCCTATCTTTTACTGTTATCTCCTACATTGCATAAGAGTCATGGTGATCTTCACCCTTCCTTTTTACATTTTATCCTTTGGCAAGCATAGTATGTTGGAAAGATCCTGGTATATATGGCTAATTGGATGTGAGTTTTCATGAACTATTATTGTTGACATTACCCTTGAGGTAAAACGTTGGGAGGCAAAACTGTAAGCCCCTATCTTTCTCTGTGTTCGATCAAAACTCCATACCCATAAGTATTGCGTGAGTGTCAGCAATTGTGAAAGACTATATGATAGTTGAGTATGTGGAATTGCTGAAAAGATCTTATACATTGACTCTTTCCTATGTTATGATAAATTGCAATTGCTCCAATGACTGAGATTATAGTTTGTTAGTTTTCAATAAAGTTTATGATTCATACTTGAAATTGTGATTGAATTATTACTCTAGCATAAGAAATCATATGACAAGAATTATGTAAGTTGCTGTTCTAAGAATGATCATGATGCCCTCATGTCCGTATTTTATTTTTATCGACACCTCTATCTCTAAACATGTGGACATATTTTTC
>NW_021184328.1:0-1698 GCF_002162155.2 Triticum dicoccoides
CTGGAATGCATAGCTTGTTAGCACGAAACACAAATCCATCGTTAACAACAAACTTGTTCCACATTCTTCCTTCTTTACAATTCTGCATTACATCTTTAAAATCAGCATCATGCACATATTGATCTTTGATGGTCTCCAAACCAAATATTTTGAAGTCAAGTTGTGAAAGCATAGTATAGCGACGAGACAATGCATCAGCAATAACATTTTCTTTTCCCTTCTTGTGTTTAATGACATAAGGGAAAGTCTCAATGAATTCAACCCATTTAGCATGTCTACGATTCAGTTTAGCTTGACTTTTAATATGTTTCAAAGATTCATGATCAGAATGTATAACAAATTCTTTGGGCCATAAATAATGTTGCCATGTTTCTAAAGTCCGAACAAGAGCATATAATTCTTTATCATAAGTAGAGTAATTCAGACTAGACCCACTCAATTTTTCAGAAAAGTATGCAACAGGTTTGCCATCTTGTAATAACACACCTCCTAATCCAATTCCACTAGCATCACATTGAAGCTCAAAAGTCTTATTAAAATCAGGAAGTTGGAGTAAAGGAGCATGTGTCAACTTATCTTTCAATACCGTGAAGGCTTCTTCCTGTGCGGTACCCCAAAGAAAAGGCACATCTTTCTTTGTAAGCTCATTGAGAGGTGCAGCAATGGTGCTGAAATCTCTCACAAAACGCCTATAGAATCCAGCGAGGCCAAGAAAACTCCTTACTTGTGTGACCGTTTTGGGCTGCGGCCAACTCTCAATAGCTTCAATCTTGGCTTTATCAACTTCAATTCCCTGTGGGGTAACAACATAGCCAAGAAAAGATACTCGGTCGGTGCAAAAGGTGCACTTCCCAAGGTTACCAAACAAACGTGCATCACGTAGAGCAATAAAAACAGCACGTAAATGTTCCAAATGTTCTTCCAAAGATCTGCTATAAATCAATATGTCATCAAAGTAAACTACGACAAATCGTCCAATGAAAGCACGTAAAACTTCGTTCATTAATCTCATGAAAGTACTAGGTGCATTAGTTAACCCAAAAGGCATGACTAACCACTCATATAATCCAAACTTAGTTTTAAATGCTGTTTTCCATTCATCTCCCAATTTCATACGAATTTGATGGTACCCACTACGCAAATCAACTTTGGAGAATATTGTAGAGCCACTCAATTCATCAAGCATATCATCTAGCCTAGGAATAGGATGACGATAACGAATAGTAATATTATTAATGCCACTACAATCAACACACATACGTGATGTACCATCCTTTTTCGGCACTAGAATAATAGGAACATCACAAGGACTAAGGGATTCGCGTATATAACCTTTGTCGAGAAGCTCTTGTACTTGACGCATAATCTCCTTCGTCTCCTCTGGATTGGTACGGTATGGTGCACGGTTTGGCAGTGAAGCACCGGGAATTAAGTCAATCTGATGCTCAATCCCTCGAATAGGCGGTAATCCCGGTGGCACGTCTTGTGGAAAAACATCAGCGAACTCCTGCAAAATGTTAGTGACAGCAGGAGGCAAAGAGGAAGGCACGTCCTCGAATGAAAATAATGCCTCTTTGCACACAAAAGCATAGCAAACAGATTTGCTGAAATCTAGCTCATCAATATCAGATTTGGTGGCAAATAAACATGCACTTTTCAATTTAATTTCAGAAGCAACACTAGATGGTTTATTATTAG
>NW_021184329.1:0-944 GCF_002162155.2 Triticum dicoccoides
TATCCTGTTCTACGACTACCAGAAACTCTGAAGGTGAAACAACGAACACGAGTCCACTAATCACCACACAATACACTACTATGGATTCATCCCCGTCTCCCTACGAGAAGGCCATCCATAGCACTCACACATGTCTTGAGCATTTTAGGGTATCCACTTCAAGTTGTCTATGTACCATGTAAGCATCCAAGAAGTCCATAACCGCGGACCCGGCTATTCGAATAGATCATGTTAACCCTGCAGGGGTGTACTTCTTCACACACGCTCTCGCCACTTACCGCCATGTACACGTCATGTATCTCGGCAACCTTCAAGCGGAAGCCTGGCGAGGGTGTCGGCCACGACCTGACTAACCACACAAGACTCTAGTCCAGGTTTATCGCCTATTCGGGTTCCATCCGCAAGGAGATCCGGCCGGGGTGTCGCTTACGGCCCCAAACGATGTGTATAGGGTTCCCGAGCCCACCAACAGGGTGCCACTCGGTACACCGGGCAACGTGTGCCTAGTCTGTCCCAAGCCCACCCTGCCGGGTGCCACTTGGTAGAAAAATAGCACTACCTACAAACACCAGAAACTAGTTGCGACTCCTGGACAGAGATCAAGTTGGTTAATAAGTCGAGAGGGCTTGGAGCGCCCGGAGCCCAATGTGTGGTAGTATCGAGTCATTGGACAACATACACAGAACTCAGGGCTTAAGGACGGTTCCAGTAAGACAACCCACCATGTACTCCTACATGGCCTCTCACCGCTACCTTTACCAAATCGTGTTCACACACTTCACTCTCAGCATCAGAACATATCGTGACACTCCAATTCATTCCCAATGAATCAGACCTGACACAACTCTAAGCAATAGCAGGCATAGCATGGTAGGAACACATCAGTGGCTTCAATCAACTCCTACACATGCTAGTGGGTTTCAACTATTTACTGTGGCAATGAC
>NW_021184330.1:0-1114 GCF_002162155.2 Triticum dicoccoides
ATTGGACCTTTTCGCATTCTCGCCAAACGAGGAGAAGTTGCCTACCAGTTGGAACTACCTCCGCACCTCTCCAGAGTCCACGATGTCTTCCACGTTTCTCAACTCAGGCGTTGCTTCTCGGATCCTATCCGTGGAGTGGACCACGAAACGCTTGATCTCCAAGATAATCTTACATATCGAGAGTACCCCATTCGTATCCTCGATCAGGCCGAACGTACCACCCGACGTCATAATATCAAGTTTCTCAAAGTTCAATGGTCGCACCATTCTGAGGATGAAGCAACCTGGGAAAGGGAGGATCGTCTTCGACTTGAGTATCCCGCCTTCTTCCCGGAGGAACCCAAATCTCGGGACGAGATTCTTTTGAGTGGGGGTGAGTTGTCACACCCTAGCTAGTCATGCATCAGAGTGTGTGCATCATGTTTAAATTTTCCATTTAATTTGAAATGGGGATCTGTGAAACCCTCAGAATCATTTTTTAAATGATCCAATTAAAAATTTCTCCAAAAGGGTCCAAGAAAATGCTCATGTTGCTCTCTGAAAATATTGGACAGAGATAAAAATCAAACCAATATTTTTAAGAGCTCATAGGTATTTATTTTGGGCATTTGGAATTAATGCATAAATATTTGCATTGGAAATATATTAATTATATATATTAATATATGTCCAAATATTATGCCAATTATAAAGGAGCTCTGGAATAATATATCTAGCTCCTGCAAAAATTGGCATAAGATATATAAATGATTTAACATTTTATTTAAATCAAAACAAATGTCAGAAATTAGAAAACAGAAATAATTAAAAAGGGAGAAGCTTACCTGGGCTCCTCCCTGTGCGGCCCAGCCAGCTGGCCGGCCCAGCAAGCCAGCCCAGCCCACCACCGCCGTCGTCCTCCTGGCGCCAGTCGGCCAGGCGTGTGGCCGGCGCGCGCGCACGGCCGGAGCGCCACGCCACCAGCTCGTCTGCCTGCCTCCCCCGCCAGCGCGACGCCGCGACGCTTCTTCTCGGTGCCGCCCCGATCCCCTGGCCTTATCCCCCCTCTCTCCCGTGCTGCTCCCTCTCTCTCTCTCTCACGGCCGAACACCACCATCGCCGCCGTTCGCCATAG
>NW_021184331.1:0-1096 GCF_002162155.2 Triticum dicoccoides
CCGCAGCCGAGCTCGCCGCCGTCGACTCCGGCCACCCCAGGCCCAGCCACGGCCACCGTTCGACGCGCGGGAGCAAGAGCTCTCCAACGAGCCCAAGAACGGCCTCGCCCGTGCCCTGTAGCGCGATCCCGCATCGCGCCGCCGTCTCGGGCCTCGCCGGCGTCACGTCGCCGGTGGGTTTGACCCACTTTGACCACGGCAGGACCCCCCTGAGTCCCTGACAGGTGGGCCCAGCCCTGTAGCTAATTAGGATTAGCGCTAACCACTGTTAGTTAACCCCCTGACACTGACTAGTGGGCCCCAGCGCCACTAATTAGTAATTAGGATTAATTTAACCCTGTTTAACCCCCCTGTCACTGACGTGTGGGCCCCACACGTCAGGTTTGACCTCAGCCAGCCGCAGTTGACCACTGACGTCATGCTGACGTCATGCTGGCGCAATAATTATATTTCTGGATTTAAATTAAATCAGGAAATTCTAGAATATTATTTAAACTTCAAAAATTCATAACTTCTATTCTGTAACTCCAAATTGGACAAATTATATATGAAAAATGATCAGAAAAATCCAATCTATCCATCTGTACTATTTTCATGCATGATCAAACAAGTTAAATTGATGTTTCAAGAGAACAAGGAAAAGCACTTTAAAAGGCCATATTTGAATTTGAAATTTGAATCCTTGATTCAAATTTGTTCAGACCCTTCTGGTTTTAGTTGCATTAGCCCAACACACTCATATTGCTATGTTTCATGCATGCATCATATTGTTGCACATTGTTTGGTGATGGTTGTGTGTCGGTGTCCTTTGCGACAGGTTCTGCCTCCGAGGAGTACCGCGATTACCCTAACGAAGAACCGTATCAGTGCATCGAACCATCAGGCAAGCAACCAACCATTTGATCATATCGATACAATCCCATGTTCTCGCTCCTGCTCTCTTTTACTGCATTAAGACAACGCGATTCAAACTGCTGTGTGCTACGGTAGTTGAACCCATTTCCTCTGCATGACCTGTCATTGCCACAGTAACTAGATGAAACCCACTAGCATGTGTAGGAGTTGATTGAGCCCTATGTATGTGTTGTTCCTACCT
>NW_021184332.1:0-3939 GCF_002162155.2 Triticum dicoccoides
AAAATAAATGTCGTGATTTTAGTTCTACCAGTGTACCTATTTTGTGATGGAGGGAATACGTGCTAGTAGGTGGCATTGTTGTTACCAATGTGACAACTATCTACGATAATGTTCATGCAAAGAAATCCAGAGCAACAAACCTATAAAAATGTTTATATTTCAGTCATGTCATTCGATCGGCACTTGCTCACAGCACAGTATGCAAACAACGCACAAACACATGTACAACCACAGTCAGTCTCTAATAAAATACTCCTCTAACAGTTAAACCTACAGACCGAAGTTACACGGGTCGGGCTTGAGAAGCGACTAAAAACTCGCTATTGGCACATATAAAGCTACTTCTAATTTGATCATTAGCAGAAGACGGTACAACCTTATCTCTCCTCTCTCCATCTATTTTATTAGATCACGTGCCATTAATATTGAATATCTTAGCGGTCTCATATCTTAGTGTGAAAATATGTCGTGATGTCAATATGATATGAATGTCCTCATCAAATGCACCATCAAGAACTACTGATTTATATATCGCCACCACCTGTGTTCATCCTCATCAGTGACCACGAGGCAGCCAACACCACCACAAACTATGCAAGCATATAAGTTGACTACTACTCGAGTGTGTTCTGTCCATGTTTGCGAGCTATCAAGGTTTAGCATCTTTTCTTCATACACCTATTGCTACAATACATGCGCAGGAATAAAAAAAATATGAAAGGTGTTAGCTTGAGAATGGGAAAGGTTGGGAAGACAATGATCACTTGGACCCGACGAACATGTACCATGAGTATATTGCCTCCAGGTCAGTTTACGGCGGTGTGCCCATACGGGTGTCCGCACTGGGCCCTGAACAAAGTAGAGCCCCCAACCGAAAACACAACCCACACTGCTGCCCCTGTTCATGCGGTAATCCGCGAGTCGCCTCCCCATGAATTTGAGTTCGTGTGTGAGTGCGCCTATTCATATGTCTGCCGTCTGCTTTGTGACTCTATTCGTCTGGTCATCTGTGAGTTGTGTGCATACCCTGCTCCGCCCCTTGCCGAGCGTTGTGATTTCTAAACATAAATACATTATCTGTAATTTATTTTTATTGATTTCCGTAACTGTGGGCTCAATCGCATCCACATTGCTAGAAGTTCAGACACTTTTTAGCAATATATATCGAATTGGTAATGTTAGAAATAATACTTTAGGATTAACATGAATACGATCTTGATCTCCCTTTAACCCCCTTTTTAGGATCGGTTGTTCAGTTTTTTTTAACATCAGTACAGACGCAAGCGCTCATACATACGCGCATACACTCACCCCTATGAACACACACACGCACACCCTACCCCTCGGAGCACCTTCGAGAGACTGAGCCGGCATGTCATCTTGAAATTTACGAAGTCACCTTAGGTGCCTCGTCATCGATGGGAACGTCTCCTCCCACTGAAAGCGCATCGCCAGAAATCCTGAAATAAATCCAGGAATAATGCCAGCACCAGGACTTGAACCCTGGTGGGTTGGGGCTACAATTGTCCCTAACCATCCAACCACAGGTTTGGGAACAGGGTCCGAAACAAATACGTTGGTGCACCTCCGATCATGATGCGTACGTGGGATTGACTCCCCCTTATCTCTCAGTTAGTTATAAAACAAGATCAAATATTCCAACAGGTATTACTCAAGAGATTAAATTACCGTCAATGCAACATAGCTGCTCAAAATCCCCTAAACCTGCTGGGTTCCAGGGTGCAGCCAAACAGCTGTGCACATTTCAGGACAACCAAACTAGTCATGCTAACACCAAAGTTTAGACACTTACATGGATCATCCAAGAAAACATATGTGTTTTAGATGGATTTTTATTCATTTTTAAGCCTTTTGACCTCCATGACAATCCTTTACGGGTTAAATACCCGGCTCTAGTTTACCACCCACAGTCTAATCTTTACCAATCCACCCTGGGCTTTCTTTTGTTAAGGCCTAATTGACATGGATGACCCAATATCACAGCCCGATCCATGCGGTCTTTCCGGTCCGAAACTATTTGTCATGCATCCCAATTTACAGGTTTGTTGTGGGCCGGAGTGGCAAAACTCCAATCACAAACCCCGTAGATCCGCTACAATACACGAGGGGACACGTGGCAAAGCACGATGGAGGAATCGTGCGGCTGGTGCCAAGTCCTACCCAGGACATGACTAGGAAGGACTTGTCTGATAACAATCCTCCTGCTCGCCCTCCTCCCCGCCATCCCGTTTGTCATGCACTTCCACCCGAGATTAATCCGAGTTTTTTCATGTGTGTTTTTGTTGATTTTTAGGCTTAATTATGTATTAATTTTCGATCATGTACGCGACATTCCCGACAAAAGGAATTGCCTCCACTTAAACCTCCTAGGAAGAATCCTTAGTTTTCTCAATGATGTCAACAAACAAATTTTGATATGACCTCAATCTTCAAGGATTCAAGTGGGCATTACATTGCAACCCTGTGATTTCATATTCATGTGTATTTTGCATATTATGAATAAACGAAACCAGTTTGCACAAGATTGAAACCCCCATATAACATGCCCTCTAGTTCAAAACTGACAGAAAAATCCTAAAAATATTGTAAGAAATGAATATCGATATTCCACTAAAAGTTAGAGTTTATCCTTTGTGGACATGGGGTACAGGTACATCTGTACCACTCAAATAGACATACCTCTCTCTCTCTCTCTCTCTCTCTCTCTCTCTCTCTCTCTCCGCCTAGCACTCTCTCTCTCTCTCTCTCTCTCTTTCAAGTTTGTAAGAGAGAGATAGGCATTTCACTATTCATTAATTTGACGCCTAGCACTAAATGAATAAATTCATGTTGATATAGCATCAAATTCGATTTATGATGGAGATCAGATGTACAACAATATTCATACCACCCAAGAAAAACCACATCCCCCACCACATCTCTCCATCCACCCAGTCACCTGCATGAAAGATAGATATGACCTTTTCCAGAAAAACAATCTTACAAAAGTTCTCTGAGATAAATGCTCTCAACAACCAAGCATTGGGCGACTAAGTACTTATACTTCAACTTTGGTCACTCCATGCTTCTGACTTGCTGACCTTCAACACCTCTTATACACCAGCTGTTATCTTGAGAATAGGATCAACTGAAAAGGTGGTGCTGATGAGATGCGTGATGCTCCGAGAAAACTCCATGTCCCCACTGACCATTACAAATGCGCTTGAGACAAGTGAAATGCACTTCGACCGATCTCCACCACTAGCAGAGTGTCCTATGTTCCCAACATAAATATATTCACTGCAATTAATTTTTATTTGTGTTGATTATTGTAACTTTGGGTTCAACCGCATCCGCTTTGCTAGAAGGCTAGTAACTTTTATTTCAATAAGGAATTTGGTTTCCTCGAGAGACAGGATTACATTTAGTGCAACGTAGCTGCTTCTTGTTGGATGCAGCAGAGGAAAGAAGGAGCTTTTGCATGCTGTCAAAATCTGGATTCCTCGCATGGTCAGTGTGTTTTGGGTCAGCTTAATAACAGAATGGTTTTGGAAGGCGGTGCATGTTGGATTCTGTCCTTTTAAGTCCCCAATAAAATTTTTGCACTGAAAAAAAATATCCTCATTGTCTGTACAATAGTTCAGCTATATTTTCTTGATTTGTTGGCTTCTATCTGCCATCAAAGAACCACCTTACTTGAACCATGCATTTTTTGACATTGACTCTTGTTTGGCAGGTCTCTATTGCCATGTAGATGAGTCTAACTTTGGCCTCTTTTCTAGCAAATGTTTGGGTTGTCCAGGTTATAAAGTACAACATTTAACATTCCTGAGGTTAAATTTTCCATGTTATGTAGTGAACTGGTTGACTCTTTCTGGGGTCATCTTAGGAGAAACGAATTTGAAGCAGAAGGATTAAAGCTAACTTCAAATGAATGAG
>NW_021184333.1:0-1074 GCF_002162155.2 Triticum dicoccoides
ATGCATGCTATGACATGGCAAAATGAATGTGTTTTGGGCTAATGCATCTAAAACCAGATTAAATGGGGTTGGTTTGAATACAAGATTCAAATTTAAACTCCATATGTGATTATTTAAATGCCCTTTATATGATTTGTGCTAAACAGCAGCTATAAGTTGTTCTAACATGCATGAAAATGGTACAGATGGATTCCTTGAATTTTTCTGATAATTTTTCATATATAAATTATTTAATTTGGAGTTACGGTTAATTTTCTATGATTTATAGAAGTTTATATAATTTTCTGGAATTTCCTGAATTATAAAAAAAATCCAGAAAATGGTTTATTGCGTCAGCCCCACGTCACAGTGACGTCAGCAGGGTCAACGGGCTGGTCCAGGTCAAACCTGACGTGTGGGGGCCACACGTCAGTGACACAGGAGCTAATCCCGGTCAAACCCAGCGCTGACTGGGGTTTGACCAGGGGTGGGGTCCGCTGTCAGTGGCCTAGTGGGTGATTAGCGGGGTAGTTAGTCCCTAATGACCGGCCACATCAGCTCCTGCCGGAGTTTCGCCGGCGGCGACCATTCCGCATGGCGGGGGAACGCCGGACTTGCGCTAGGGGCATCGGATCGACGAGCCAAGGGCACCAGGAGGTAGCCCGCGCCCGTGCGCATCTAGAGGAACCAACGGGAGGTGCGGGGGTGGCCGGGGTTCGCCGGAGGCGAGCTCGCGGCGGCGGCCGGAGCTCGGGCAACAGCGGAGATGGCGCTATGGTGCATGGGACGAGGGGCTGGTGGCCGCTACGGCCTCCTGGGAGTTCTCTGAGCACAGCGGTGTGCTCGGATTCGAGCTGTGGTGGCTCTAGCCACGCCGGCGATGAGGCGCGGCGGCGGCGAGCTTCGGGCACGGCAGCGCTAGCGCTAGGGAGCGTGCAGAGCGACGGGAAAAAGGGGCGAACGGCAGAGGAGCTCACAGCGGTTCCGCAGGGTTGGTCAGTGGGCTCGGGGATGTCCTGTCGGCGGCGAATCGAACGGCGGCGAGCTTCGGTGGCCGGCGACGGAACGGCGATGGTGGCGGCGTTGCGGGGCTTC
>NW_021184334.1:0-912 GCF_002162155.2 Triticum dicoccoides
AATCACGAGGCAACCTTCAGTTCGGCAGACCCGGGCAATCTCGCCCCAGCCCCGGGTCATGTAGACCTTGCCCGGAGCGACAACCTCGACCTCCGCTCCGGTCGCAGGGGTACTGCAGTCAGTGTGCTATAGCCAGAGCTTAAGAGGCCCCCTCGGCGGGATCTCGAAGGCGAAGGAGGGAGGAAGGCGAATCCAAGATCGAGGAGGCATGGCAGCATGTAGCACGAGCTCGCGAGAGGAGCCCTCGGCATGGACTCCAGGGGGGACGACGCGCACCGCCGTAACTCGCTGGCGTCGGCGGTGGCACCGTCGGTGTGGCTCGACGCCTTCCCCTCCTGGGCCCTCGATGCGGGCGTACAAGGGCTGCGGGAACCCAGGCGGCGGCCGCTCGTACCAGGGCCTCGATGCCTCCTACCGAGCACCCTCATCTCGGCGGCAGAGGACTAGCCGTTTCTTCGGCGGAAGCGGGTCGGGACCCTCTCGGCGGGCCTTTCCCTTCTCTTCTGCAGAAAACCAGCGGATAGGCGCCATTGGCGTAAGGTCGAGCAAGGGCTAGGAAGAAGAAGGAAAGGGAGAAGCAGGAAGGGATGGACTAGAAAGGCTCGCGCCATTCCGTACTTATAGCTGGAGAAGGCCAACTGTCGACCACCACAATCGCAGGTAATCATGACCCATTTTTGCATGCAGGGACTTGTCAAGTCATGCGGTTGTCGAGGCGTCGTGGGAAGCGGAGACGGCCACGTCCAATCAATCGCCACGCGGCGCCCAAGGCCGCAGGCTGTTGGGGCTCGCGGCGCTTTGCACTTGCCCCTTCGCTTCTCTGCTAAGGCAAGTCCGTGTGCGCCTTGGGCCCGGGGGCTACTGTCGGTGTTCTGGGAATAGGGGTCCCCAGACTTGCCTGCCTGCGGCCTG
>NW_021184335.1:0-1056 GCF_002162155.2 Triticum dicoccoides
CTAGAGTCAATAATCTAGATTACACTGTAATGAATCTAACACCCATGGAGCTTTGGTGCTGATCATGTTTTGCTCGTGGAAGAGGCTTAGTCAACGGGTCTGCAACATTCAGATCCGTATGTATCTTGCAAATCTCTATGTCTCCCACCTGGACTAGATCCCGGATGGAGTTGAAGCGTCTCTTGATGTGTTTGGTCCTTTTGTGAAATCTGGATTCCTTTGCCAAGGCAATTGCACCAGTATTGTCACAAAAGATTTTCATTGGACCCGATGCACTAGGTATGACACCTAGATCGGATATGAACTCCTTCATCCAGACTCCTTCATTTGCTGCTTCCGAAGCACCTATGTATTCCGCTTCACATGTAGATCCCGCTACGACGCTTTGTTTAGAACTGCACCAACTGACAGCTCCACCGTTTAATGTAAACACGTATCCGGTTTGCGATTTAGAATCGTCCGGATCAGTGTCAAAGCTTGCATCAACGTAACCTTTTACGATGAGCTCTTTGTCACTTCCATATACGAGAAACTTATCCTTAGTCCTTTTCAGGTATTTCAGGATGTTCTTGACCGCTATCCAGTGATCCATTCCTGGATTACTTTGGTACCTCCCTGCTAAACTTATAGCAAGGCACACATCAGGTCTGGTACACAGCATTGCATACATGATAGAGCCTATGGCTGATGCATAGGGAACATCTTTCATATTCTCTCTATCTTCTGCCGTGGTCGGGCATTGAGTCTTACTCAATTTCACACCTTGTAACACAGGCAAGAACCCTTTCTTCGCTTGATCCATTTTGAACTTCTTCAAAATTTTGTCAAGGTATGTGCTTTGTGAAAGTCCAATTAAGCGTCTTGATCTATCTCTATAGATCTTAATGCCTAATATGTAAGCAGCTTCACCGAGGTCTTTCATTGAAAAACTTTTATTCAAGTATCCCTTTATGCTATCCAGAAATTCTATATCATTTCCAATCAGTAATATGTCATCCACATATAATATCAGAAATGCTACAGAGCTCCCACTCACTTTCTTGTAAATACAGGCTT
>NW_021184336.1:0-1772 GCF_002162155.2 Triticum dicoccoides
GCAAACTGCTTAAAACAGCAACATGGCCACTTGGATGCAAAGTATAAATAAGCTATCGCACCCAAACATATGAACAGAATGCATAGCAGTGATGTACAAGAGATGCTCTACAAAACATGAACACTGAGCACAATCTATAAACCACTAGAGCATGACTAAAACAGCATGGCAATAATGCCAAAGATAACAGTTTCTACAGACTTAGTGAAAATACTAGACATAGCAGAAACAGATTCAACATGGCATCTTTACAAGCTTGATTAACTCACTACCAGGCATGACATGGCATGGAACAAGTGCTAGCTTGAAGTAGGCATGAAAATGAAGCTACTCATGTGCAAAACAACCACCTAGCATATTTGCATGAACAAACACATAAAGGACAAAACAACAACATAGATTGAGATGACATGTTCATGAACTTGCTCAAATGCAGAAACTAATGCCACCACTGGATTGGTGGGATTTTTCTACCCCAAAAACATATATAATATGTTGGGGTTGCTGTAGAAAAATCATCACAAGTGCACTAAGCTAGAACCTGCCCTAAATGGAATATGGCAGAATTGGCATTTTCCTTATTTGGAAACGTCCAAAAATGGACTTGCCCGAAATGGATAGATTCCATATGCCAGAAATGGAATATTCGCTGGGAACAGAAATAAAAAAAAAAAGGCAAACAGGGGCTAAGGGGGGATGACAGGTGGGGCCACCCTGTCATACACACGGTGCAAAGAAATGGAAAAAAAGGGGGGAAGGATTTATGCACCCGCGGGGGATCGAACCCGGGTCTCCCCGGTGTGGTTCTGCATAGTCAACCACTGGGCTAGGTAGGTGCTACTGATAAGGAAAGGGGTTCGGCCCCTTTTAGAGAGACACCAGGTCGAGTTCCTCTATTACAAACAGAGAAGACGACGGCGCCGGCAAGGGTAACGGCGGCAACCAGCGGGGCACAGGGACTCCGGCGGGCGTGCGGAAAGGGGTAAGGATGCATGCAGCTACGAGGGGATGCCGGGGTGCTCGAGCTCGGGCATCTGCTCGGCTCGGGGCCATGGCGCCCGCGGCGAGTGGCAGCAGCAGCTACGATGACACAAGGAAAGGCCGGGTGCGCGCGGGAGTGAGTGTGCACACGTGCAGGGTGAGGCCAGCGGAGGGGCGCGCTAGGTGCGAACCGAGGTGCGGAGACGTTTCTGCACCTACACGTGCAACAGATAGCTACAGCTTCTCTGGGTCACCGGGAGCACGGCAAAGGCACGAATCGAACGAACCCTAGGGGGTGCCTAAACGCGAAAGATGTGGATGGGAGAGGAAGGTGCGTTACCCAGCTCACCCAAAGACGCGACGGGATTGACGGAGACGAGCCGGTGGCGACGAAGTGGAGCTCTGAACCTTGGCACGGTCCTGACCGAGAGGAAGATGGAAGCAGAGGACGTCGAGGAACTGGTCGTCCGGGGCACCGTAGTCGACGTCGGGGATGAAGACGATGACGAGGAAGAAGAAGAACACGGTCTGCGGGGGTGGGGGTGGCCGGAGAGCACACCGGCGATGAGGTCGCGCTCTCAGGTGCGCTCTGGACGGAGCGGTTTCGGTGGATCTGGTGGTTTTCGCACCCGGCGGTGGCAATGAGAGGAAGAGGGAAACCCTAGGGTGTGTGTGGACAAGGAGAGGGGTTAAAAGGGGGGCCAGGGCGATGGGTGGAGCACGGCGTTGACGCGGCCGTGGCCATGTGCGAGCCCGCCACGAGCTTGACAAAAAGGTGAGGGGCGGGTGCG
>NW_021184337.1:0-1628 GCF_002162155.2 Triticum dicoccoides
GGTGATTCTTTTTTTGTTGGAAACTAGATTTCGTGCACTTTCCAACCCAATTGGAATCACCTTCAAATTCGTCCGGAGCGTTGAGTTGTGGACAAAACAATCTGATGCTGCAGCAGAATCCGAGTCAAACTACAAGTCCAAAGGTGTTACATCACCTCCACTTGGGCCCATTGGCCTTGTACGACCTAGATTTAGTTTTAGGCTGCCTTGGGACGTCCTCCCACCTCCTTGGCCGCCACCCCTTGCTCCTATATAAGTAGATCCATCTAGTAGCTTTTCCTTGGGATTTGTTTAGTTAAAAGTTAGCCATTGCAACTTCGTGTACTTCGTTTGTGTCCAACGACCAGACCAAGACCGCTTCCGGATCCCCACCATTATCAATACTTCATATTTATTTGCAATATTCAGATTGCTTTATCATATTCTTGCTCGTTCTTCGATTGCTTGCAGGAATAGACCTTCATGGTCAGGCCGACCGTGCTTCCAGCATCGTCAGTAACCTCAGGAGATTGGTTTAGCGATTGCTAAGGCGCAATGTCGTGCACGTTTGTAGTCGGATCGTCAAAGTCGTCTCCACCAAATCGATAGTTATCATCTCATCGAAAGATCGGGACCCTCGCCTCTATCACCTCCACCAAGGACCAAGAAATTCCCCCTCTCTTCCTCCATATATACAGCCCTTAGGGCACCGTTTAGACTTTGGGTTTTGTTTAGATTAAAAGTTCACCATAGCTGCAACTTCGCGTACTTCGTTTGTGTTCAACGACCAGACAAAGGCGTCACAGAACCCCACCTTGATCAATAAAGCTTTCATCTTATATTCGCAATATCCAGATTGCAATCTTAGTTTCTTGCTTGTTCTTCGTTTGCTCGCAGGAAACAGACCCTCGTGGTCAGGTTGATCGTGCTCCGGCGTGGTCAATAACCTCTCGAAGTTGGTTTAGCGATTGCTAAGGCGCGACGTCCTCGCATGTTCGTAGTCGGATCGTCAAAGTCGACTTCCACCAAAGCGATATCCATCATCTCATCGAAAGACGGGACACCTTTGCCCCTACCATACCATCCTTTTTTGGCACTAGAATAATAGGAACAGCACAATGACTAAGGGATTCGCGTATATAACCTTTGTCGAGAAGCTCTTGTACTTGACGCATAATCTCCTTCGTCTCCTCTGTATTGGTACGGTATGGTGCACGGTTTGGCAGTGAAGCACCGGGAATTAAGTCAATCTGATGCTCAATCCCTCAAATAGGCGGTAATCCCGGTGGCACGTCTTGTGGAAAAACGTCAGCGAACTCCTGCAAAATGTTAGTGACAGCAGGAGGCAAAGAGGAAGGCACGTCCTCGAATGAAAATAATGCCTCTTTGCACACAAAAGCATAGCAAACAGATTTGCTGAAATCTAGCTCATCAATATCAGATTTGGTGGCAAATAAACATGCACTTTTCAATTTAATTTCAGAAGCAACACTAGATGGTTTATTATTAGGCTTCATTTGTTGCTCAAATTCTTTTGCCACAATCTGATTTTCACTCTTATTCTTCTCCTGTTTTGCTTTATTAGCTCTATTAATATCATCTTTCAAAATGGAATCAGGAGTCATAGGAAGCAAAGTAATATTTTTATC
>NW_021184338.1:0-1741 GCF_002162155.2 Triticum dicoccoides
TATACACGGTGTAGAAATATGTGAAGCTGGGTTGGCTATATATGGTAGCAAAAGATTAGCAATAATCAATTCAAAGATGCAATGTTGAATAAACGCTCAACGACGGTACTATGCTGGTCCAAGGCTAGACCGTACTAGAGACGCGAGCCTAGAACACTAATGAGGTCACGGCGTAGCACAACTAGCATCAATGAAGGATACTAAGTAGCTCTTGACAGCAAGATATAAGTGAAGATCACAACGGCAGTGAAGATAATGATGAAAAACAACTGCCAAGCAGGATATACAACAACTCTCTCTCCAACTTTCCTCTTGAAAAGTTTGAGACAATTTTCTGATAAATTCTTTCAAAGAATGCTATTAACTCAAGCTTTCCAATGCAAAAAGAATCACTCAATTCCGAGTTGATATGAGGAGTCAAGGAATTCTAAAACTGGCCTGAAAAATTGTAACAAGCTGTGTTCATGAACTTCGGAGGGCAAAAAGACCTATTTAGAAGCCGATTTTGAGGTGTCAAATATTGAACTAGCTTCTGCAACTATTTAGATGCGGCTCATCGCTAGCTTTAATTTGAGTACTCACGGAGTCAAAACGGACTTCGTATGAGGAAGATAGACCTGTTTTACTGAACAGTGCGCAAAACATATTCCAATCCGAATTCAGGTACGAGATTGATTCTAGATAGATCCAATTTTTTTTCTCCTCTCTTTTTTTCTCACACTTTTTTTTCTTCATTCTCATGTAGAGATGGAAGATCAGTACCTTTGTCATTACCTCTTATGATCAACTCAGATGATGTAGCCACTCTCGGGGGCGATGTGTCACATGGTGGAGGTGATGTAGTCCTGACAACAACGGATGTGGTTGTCATAGTATGCCTAGTAGTTGAAGGAACAATCATATCAACTCTTGGAATGTGCACCATGCGCTTGTTCTCCTCGTGGCCAACACGTCGTTTTATTTCCTGTTCAGCTTTGCAAGCAAGATGAAACAAATGGTCCATAGGATAACACTCTTCATGAATTAGTATCTCTTGAATATCACGGTTTAATCCTCCCCAAAATCTATCCATAAAATCATCTTCACTTTCTTCTAAAGAGGAATGCAACAAGGTAGTTTGTAAATCATCATAATATTTTGTTACAGTTTCACTACCTTGTTTTAAGTGTTGCAACTTCTTAATCATGTCACGAGTATAATAAGTAGGGATGAAAGTATGTCGCATGGCAAGTTTCAAATCATCCCAAGTAGTAGGTATATAATCAGTGTGTAACCGACAATATTCACTCCACCAAACCAAAGCGTAACCAGTGAAAGAACCAACCGCAACCTTAACCTTTTTATGTTCATCGAAATTATGGGAAGCAAATATATTTTTTATGTCGAACTCCCATTCAATATATAAAGCAGGTTTAAAACGGCCATTAAATGGTGGTATAGATACATTAACCTGATCATGTGCATTTGGATGTTTGTGCACCTCTCGTGACGGTTGTGGTATTTGCAAAGGTGGTGGCACGTCTCCCGCGATCGACAAAGCCCATGAATTGACTCTGGATCCTGTCATGATTAGTAGAACAAGAAACAAAACCCAAAAATAATGTTCCTATAACTACTAGGATGTGGTGGTAAAACGCTCACAGTAAAGCAAATATCAATGTCTTACAAGTTCTTACCATGCAGCAGGCGGTGATCGGCAACCAGCGGTGTCAAGTAACTCCGAATATTGAGTAAAGCGATT
>NW_021184339.1:0-1015 GCF_002162155.2 Triticum dicoccoides
TTAACTATAACATATCAGGGATAGATATGATGATCCTTGAAATATTCATGATGTTTGACACCGCGAAAGTAGAAATCAAGAAGGAGCATCAATTGTTGATGGTTGGTGAAACCACTAGTTTCAAGAAGGGCAAGGGAACAAAGGGATACTTCATGAAACGGCAAATCAGCTGCTGCACCAATGAAGAAACCCGAGGTTGAACCCAAACCCGAGACTAAGTGCTTCTGTAATAAGGGGAACAACCACTGGAGCAGGATTACCCTAGATACTTGGTAGATGAGAAGGCTGGCAAGGTCGATAGAAGTATATTGGATATACATTATGTTAATGTGTACTTTACTAGTACTCCTAGTAGCACCAGGGTATTAGATACCGGTTCGGTTGCTAAAGTGTTAGTAACTCGAAATAAAAGCTACGAAATAAAAGGAGACTAGCTAAAGGTGAGCTGACGATATATGTTGGAAGTGTTTCCAAGGTTGATATGATCAAGCATCGCACGCTCCCTCTACCACCGAGATTGGTGTTTGCGTTGAGCATAGACATGATTGGATTATGTCTATCGCAATACGGTTATTCATTTAAGGAGAATAATGGTTACTGTGTTTATTTGAATAATACCTTCAATGGTCTTACACCTAAAATAAATGGTTTATTGAATCTCGATCGTAGTGATACACATGTTCATGCCAAAAGATATAAGATAGTAATGATAGTACCACTTACTTGTGGCACTGCCATGTAAGTCATAATGGTATAAAACGCATGAAGAAGCTCCATGTTGATGGATCTTTGGACTCACTCGTTTTAGAAAAGTTTGAGACATGCGAACCATGTCTATTGGTGTATACGCATGTAGAAACTCCATGCAGATGGATCGTTTGGACTCACTTGATTTTGAATCACTTGAGATATGCAAATCATACCACATGGGCAAGATGACTGAAAAGCCTCGTTTTCAGTAAGATGGAACAAGATAGCAACTTGTTGGAAGTAACACATTTTGATGTGTGCAGTC
>NW_021184340.1:0-1211 GCF_002162155.2 Triticum dicoccoides
GCAGACTTATACATCTCCCGAATAGTGTCTCTCCATGGTGTTCCTTTGGAAATCAACTCGGATAGAGGAAGTCTTTTCACCTCTCGATTTTGGGAAAGTTTCCAAAACGCTATGGGAACCCGCCTTTCCTTTAGCACCGCTTTTCACCCTCAATCGAGTGGTCAAGTGGAACGCGTCAACCAGATTCTAGAAGACATGCTTCGAGCCTCTGTTATCTCATTCGGAATGGATTGGGAGAAGTGCCTTCCATTTGCCGAATTCGCTTACAACAACAGCTATCAATCTAGCTTGGGTAAAGCCCCTTTTGAAGTCCTCTATGGACGACGGTGTCGAACACCCCTTAACTGGTCAGAGACCGGGGAAAGACAATTCTTTGGCCCGGATATGATTCAGGAAGCAGAAGAACAAGTTCGCATCGTTCGTGAAAAGTTGAAAACAGCCCAATCTCGTCAAAAGAGTCAATATGACCAAAAACATAAGGCTATGACTTTCGAGGTTGACGAGAAGGCTTACCTTCGGGTTACCCCTCTGAAGGGAACCCATCGTTTCGGTATCAAAGGCAAATTGGCTCCTCGTTACATTGGACCTTTTCGCATTCTCGCTAAACGAGGAGAAGTTGCCTACCAATTGGAACTACCTCCGCACCTCTCCAGAGTCCACGATGTCTTCCACGTTTCTCAACTTAGGCGTTGCTTCTCGGATCCTATCCGTGGAGTGGATTACGAAACGCTTGATCTCCAAGATAATCTTACATATCGAGAGTACCCCATTCGTATCCTCGATCAGGCCGAGCGTACCACTCGACGTCATAATATCAAGTTTCTCAAAGTACAATGGTCGCACCATTCTGAGGATGAAGCAACTTGGGAAAGGGAGGATCGTCTTCGACTTGAGTATCCCGCCTTCTTTCCGGAGGAACCCAAATCTCGGGACGAGATTCTTTTGAGTGGGGGTGAGTTGTCACACCCTAGTTAGCTATGCATTAGAGTGTTGCATCATGTTTACTCTTTCATCAGAAACCTGAAATGGGGATGACAGAACCCCCAGTCCCCTCTGAAACCAATTAGGGTTTACTAAAAACTTTTTCAATGAACCTGAAATGCCCTTCTAAAATGCCCATCATTTTTGTCTTGGTTCAGAACCTCTGCCAAAAGTGATGCACATTTTCCTAGGCCATCTTAGGGTTTTTGAATTAAATCATAAATATTTGA
>NW_021184341.1:0-1321 GCF_002162155.2 Triticum dicoccoides
ACTTTTTTTACTTTTTTTTTCTCTCGTTTTTTTTCTCTATCTTTTTTTCTCTCTCCCTCTTTCCAAAAAAAACTAGATAAGATGTAGATTGGATCAAGCGAAGATGGGAACGATCTCAACTATGATTATGACAATGAACAGTGGGTAGCACGTGGAGGAAATTGATGGATGGGTGGTGGACAGCGGAAGGGATAACGATGCAGCGGCGACGTGACTAATGTGAACAGAACTCGAAACTCTAAACGACCTAGACACTAAAACCAGCAACTCGACACGACGATGCAACCGATAATTCAACTATGCAAGCAATGAAAAGAAAATTGCAAAGGCTCAAACTGGCTTGGACAAAGGATGAATAGATCTAACTCTTTTTTGTGGATTTTTCTTAGACAATAGGTAAGAAAATAAATCTAATCTAGGAAAACTGGAAATTCTCACCGAGCAACCTGAAAACTGATACCACTTGATAGAGGCGAGGGTCCCGATCTTTCGATGAGATGATAACTATCGATTTGGTGGAGACGACTTTGACGATCCGACTACAAACGTGAACGACGTTGCGCCTTAGCAATCGCTAAACCAATCTCCTGAGGTTACTGACGATGCTGGAAGCACGGTCAGCCTGACCACGAAGGTCTATTCCTGCAAGCAATCGAAGAACGAGCAAGAATATGATAAAGCAATCTAAATATTGCAAATATATATGAAGTATTGATAATGGTGGGGATCCGAAAAGTGGTCTTGGTCTGGTCGTTGGACACAAACGAAGCACACGAAGTTGCAATGGCTAACTTTTAACTAAACAAATCCCAAGGAAAAGCTACTAGATGGATCTACTTATATAGGAGCAAGGGGTGGAGGCCAAGGAGGTGGGAGGACGTCCCAAGGCAGCCTAAAACTAAATCTAGGTCGTACAAGGCCAATGGGCCCAAGTGGAGGTGATGTAACACCTTTGGACTTGTAGTTTGACTCGGATTCTGCTGCAGCATCAGATTGTTTCGTCCACAACTCAACGCTCCGGACGAATTTGAAGGTGATTCCAATTGGATTGGAAAGTGCACGAAATCTAGTTTCCAACAAAAAAAGAATCACCCAATTCGGAGTCCGTATGAAAAACTTGTGTGCGTTTTGAGTCAGGTGTGTCTGTGCAGTCCGAATCTGAATCCAGAACGTGAGAGACTTGGACTCTATCTTCTCTTGGGCCAAAAGTGACGTGAGAGAACTTTTTGGACAGCAAATAAACATCTCTTTCTTCCTTATATTCATATGTGGATTGTACAAATGTCCCATACACCTGCAATTAGACAAAACACAAAAGTGT
>NW_021184342.1:0-1396 GCF_002162155.2 Triticum dicoccoides
TGATGAATCGAACACCCATGGAATTCTGGTGTTGATCATGTTTTGCTCTAGGGAGAGGTTTAGTCAACGGATCTGCTATATTCAGGTCCGTATGTACTTTACAAATCTCTATGTCTCCATCTTGAACATTTTCACGAATGGAGTTGAAGCGACGCTTGATGTGCCTTGTCTTCTTGTGAAACCTGGGCTCCTTGGCAAGTGCAATAGCTCCAGTGTTGTCACAGAAGAGCTTGATTGGCCCCGACGCATTGGGTATGACTCCTAGGTCGGTGATGAACTCCTTCACCCATATTGCTTCATGTGCTGCCTCCGAGGCTGCCATGTACTCCGCTTCACATGTAGATCCCGCCACGACGCTTTGCTTGCAACTGCACCAGCTTACTGCCCCACCATTCAAAATATACACGTATCCGGTTTGTGACTTGGAGTCATCCAGATCTGTGTCGAAGCTAGCGTCGACGTAACCCTTTACGACGAGCTCTTCGTCACCTCCATAAACGAGAAACATTTCCTTAGTCCTTTTCAGGTACTTTAGGATATTCTTGACCGTTGTCCAGTGTTCCTTGCCGGGATTACTTTGGTACCTTCCTACCAAACTGACGGCAAGGTTAACATCAGGTCTGGTACACAGCATGGCATACATAATAGAACCTATGGCTGAGGCATAGGGGATGACGCTCATCTCTTCTATATCTTCTGCCGTGGTCGGACATTGAGCTGAGCTCAATTTCACACCTTGTAACACAGGCAAGAACCCCTTCTTGGATTGATCCATATTGAACTTCTTCAATATCTTATCAAGGTATGTGCTTTGTGAAAGACCTATGAGGCGTCTCGATCTATCTCTATAGATTTTGATGCCTAATATATAAGCAGCTTCTCCAAGGTCCTTCATTGAAAAACTTTTATTCAAGTAGGCCTTGATGCTTTCCAAGAGTTCTATATCATTTCCCATCAAAAGTATGTCATCTACATATAATATGAGAAATGCTACAGAGCTCCCACTCACTTTCTTGTAAACGCAGGCTTCTCCATAAGTCTGTGTAAACCCAAACGCTTTGATCATCTCATCAAAGCGAATGTTCCAACTCCGAGATGCTTGCACCAGCCCATAAATCGAGCGTTGGAGCTTGCATACTTTGTCAGCATTCTTAGGATCGACAAAACCTTCCGGCTGCATCATATACAATTCTTCCTTAAGGAAACCATTAAGGAATGCCGTTTTGACGTCCATTTGCCATATTTCGTAATCATAGAATGCGGCAATTGCTAACATGATTCGGACGGACTTCAGCTTCGCTACCGGTGAGAAAGTCTCATCGTAGTCAACCCCTTGAACTTGTCGATAACCCTTAGCGACAAGCCGAGCTTTATAGATGGTCACATTACCATCCGC
>NW_021184343.1:0-1312 GCF_002162155.2 Triticum dicoccoides
GACATGTAAACGCACCCCGGGGATCGTTAATCGTGGAAATCACACCGGGGCCCCAAAACAGTGAGTGTTGATGACCGACACCTAAACGCACCTTGGGGTTCAACAACTATGGAAATCGCTTCGGGAGCCCTAAATGGTGAATAATAGCCCACGAATCGCGTCAGAATTGGCCAAAACTATGAGTGTTGACGACAGAGACGCAAACACACCCCGGGGATTGTAAATCATGGAAATCGCTCTGGGACGCCAAAACGGCGAGTAATAGTACACGAAACGGACCAGAAATTGGCCAAAATTGTGAGTGTCATTGACCGACACGTAAACGCACCACGAGGTTCATAAATCATGGAAATCATGCTTGGACCCAAAAACAGAGTAATAGTCCAAGTAACGGGCCAGAATCGGCCAAAAATGCGAGTGTTGATGACCGATACGTAAATGGACCTTAGGGTTCAACCACTATGGAATCGCTTCGGGACCCCTAAATGATGAGTAATAGTCCATGAATCGCGTCAGAATTGCCCAAAACTGTGAGTGTTGATGACAGAGATGCAAACGCACCCGGGGATTGTAAATAATGGAAATCGCTCTGGGACGCCAAAACGGTGAGTAATAGTACACAAAACAGACCAGAAATTGGCCAAAATTGTGAGTGTCATTGACCGACACGTAAACGCACCACGGGGTTCGTAAATCATGGAAATCACGCTTGGACCAAAAAACAGAGTAATAGTCCAAGAAACGGGCCAGAATCGGCCAAAAATGTGAGTGTTCATGACCGATACGTAAATGCACCCTGCGGTTCGTTAACCGTGGAAATCACTCCGGGGCCCCAAAACAGTGAGTAATAGTCCATGAAACAGGCCAGAATCAGCCAAAACTGTGGGTGTTGATGACTAACACGTAAGTGCGCCTTGGGGTTCAACAACTATGGAAATCACTTCAGGCCCAGAAAACGGTGACTAAAAGTCCACAAAACGCGTTAGAATTGGCCAAAACTGTGAGTGTTCATAACCGACACGTAAGCGCACCTGGGGGTTCGTTAATCATGGAAATCATTCCGGGGCCCCAAAACAGTGAGTAATTGTCCACGAAACGGGCCAGAATTGGCCAAAACTACTAGTATTGATGACCGACATGTAAACGCACCCCGGGGATCGTTAATCGTGGAAATCACACCGGGGCCCCAAAACAGTGAGTGTTGATGACCGACACCTAAACGCACCTTGGGGTTCAACAACTATGGAAATCGCTTCGGGAGCCCTAAATGGTGAATAATAGCCCACGAATCGCGTCAGAATTGGCCAAAACT
>NW_021184344.1:0-2973 GCF_002162155.2 Triticum dicoccoides
ACTAAGATGTATCAGGACCTACGCCAGAGGTTCTGGTGGACTAGGATGAAGAGAGAAATTGCTCAGTATATTGCAAATTGCGACATCTGTCGTCGTGTAAAAGCAGAGCACCAACGGCCTGCTGGCACCCTTCAACCCTTAGCTATTCCTGAATGGAAATGGGATAAAATTGGTATGGATTTCATTACCGGTTTTCCCAGGACCAAGAGAGGGAATAATGCTATTTTCGTCGTGGTCGATCGTCTTTCCAAAGTAGCCCATTTCCTACCTGTTCGAGAGTGTATAACCGCTAGTCAGCTGGCAGACTTATACATCTCCCGAATAGTGTCCCTCCATGGTGTTCCTTTGGAAATTAACTCGGATCGAGGAAGTCTTTTCACCTCTCGATTTTGGGAAAGTTTCCAAAATGCTATGGGAACCCGTCTCTCCTTTAGCACCGCTTTCCACCCTCAGTCGAGTGGTCAAGTGGAACGTGTCAACCAGATTCTAGAAGACATGCTTCGAGCCTCTGTTATCTCATTCGGAATGGACTGGGAGAAGTGCCTTCCATTTGACGAATTCGCTTACAACAACAGCTATCAATCTAGCTTGGGTAAAGCCCCTTTTGAAGTTCTCTATGGACGACGGTGTCGAACACCCCTTAACTGGTCAGAGACCGGGGAAAGACAATTCTTTGGCCCGGATATGATTCAGGAAGCAGAAGAACAAGTTCGTATCGTTCGTGAAAAGTTGAAAACAGCTCAATCTCGTCAAAAGAGTCAATATGACCGAAAACATAAGGCTATGACTTTCGAGGTTGACGAGAAGGCTTATCTTCGGGTCACCCCTCTGAAGGGAACCCATCGTTTCGGTATCAAAGGCAAATTGGCTCCTCGTTACATTGGACCTTTTCGCATTCTTGCCAAACGAGGAGAAGTTGCCTATCAGTTGGAACTACCTCCGCATCTCTCCAGAGTCCACGATGTCTTCCACGTTTCTCAACTCAGGCGTTGCTTCTCGGATCCTATCCGTGGAGTGGACCACGAAACGCTTGATCTCCAAGATAATCTTACATATCGAGAGTACCCCATTCGTATCCTCGATCAGGCCGAACGTACCACTCGACGTCATAATATCAAGTTTCTCAAGGATCAATGGTCGCACCATTCTGAGGATGAAGCAACTTGGGAAAGGGAGGATCGTCTTCGACTCGAGTACCCCGCCTTCTTCCCGGAGGAACCCAAATCTCGGGACGAGATTCTTTTGAGTGGGGGTGAGTTGTCACACCCTAGCTAGTCATGCATTAGAGTGTTGCATCATGTTTACTCTTTCATGAGAAACTTGAAATGGGGATGACAGAACCCCCAGTCCCCTCTGAAACCAACTAGGGTTTACTAAAAACTTTTTTCAATGAACCTGAAATGCCCTTCTAAAATGCCCATCATTTTTGTCTTGGTTCAGAACCTCTGCCAAAAGTGGTGCACATTTTCCTAGGCCATCTTAGGGTTTTTGAATTAAATCATAAATATTTGAATTTGGGCATTTAAAATTATATAAAATATTTAAATGCTCAAATATCTCCAAACTAAAATGTTTCATGTTGGAAATAATCCAACTATGGACCAGGAGTAATTTGGTGATTTTTGAAGTTGCCTAGGTATTTTATTAAATTCAACAAAGTTGCAGATATATTTAATAAAAACAGAAACAGAAAAAAAGGGGAAAACTTACCTGGCGCCACCGCAGGCCCACCAGCCAGCCCACCTGGCCGGCCCAGCCCGGCCACCGCTCCAGCGAGCTGCTTGGCTCGCCAGGCAGGCAGCCAAGGTGCTCGGCGGCGGCACCGCAGCTCGCCACGCAGCTGCACGCCGCCCTGCCTCCCCCTCTCGCCGCCCTGATGGCCTGGACGAGCTCCACGTCGCGCCCCGACCCTCCTGGACATCTCCATTCGCCCCCAGTTCCTCTCCCTCGCGCTCCCACGCCATGGCCGACGCCACCGTCGCCGCACCTCCGCCGTAGCCGTTCTCCCCTTCGTCTCCACGCCGCGCCACCGTGTCCAGAAGCTCCGCCGTCCTCCACTTCTTCGAGCGAGTCGAGCCCCGAGCGCTCGCGTGCCCCGAAGCCGCCGCACCAACCTCGCCCGAACCGCCATCGCCGGAGATCCCCTTCGCCGTCGCCGCCGCAGCAGCTCGTCCCCGACCACGCCGTCCTCTCCATCAAGATCGCAGTGAGCTGGGCTAACTTCCCCTTCCTCTCTTTCTCTCTCTCGTGCACCACAGCGAGCACACCAAGCTCACCCGCACGCGCCGTCGCGGACCTCGTCGCCGACGTGCTTCCGGCCACACTCCGGCCACAAGATGGTGTCCATCTTACTCACCGAGTCCCACAACACCTAGCTAGCCACTCCACGAGCCTCACCGACCCCTCTAGCGCCAAGTTCATCTTCGACCGAGCCCCGGTGGTCGCCAAAGTCGTCGCCGGCGCCAACTCCGGCCACCCCGACCCCAACGGACTCCGCCAAGAGCTGCGGTTTGTCCTCAGCTCCACTCCGGTGGTCTCCGCGGCCCATTTGGTGGCCGAAATGGCCAAAACCACTCCCGCCGCCGCGTTGGGCTCGCCGGCGGCTAAACGCCGGCGTCGCTGGCTTTGACTTTGACCACGGGTGGGCCCTGGTTGACTCCCCTGAGTCAATGACAGGTGGGGCCCAGCCCTGTTAATTAAACAGGATTAGTTTTAATTAAATTTTAATTAAAATAATCACCCTGACATGCGGGACCCACTGTCAGGTTTGACCCAGACCTGTTCCGTTGACCTGCTGACGTCACACTGATGTCAGGCTGACGCAGTAATTGATTTTCTGGATTTAATTTAAATCAGGAAATTCCAGAATATAATTTAAACTTCAAAAATTCATAACTTTTATTCTGTAACTCCAAATTGGACAAATTATATATGAAAAATGATCAGAAAAATCCAATCTATCCATCTGTACTA
>NW_021184345.1:0-1099 GCF_002162155.2 Triticum dicoccoides
GCGTTGGGTTCCACCATATTATCAACGTGAATTGCTTCAAAAATTGCAGCGTTTAAGACAAGGGAAAAAATCTGTAGAAGAATATTATCAGGAATTACAAACTGGCATGATTAGATGTGGTATTGTTGAGGAGAATGAAGCTATGCTTGCACGTTTTCTGGGTGGATTAAATAGAGAGATTCAGACCATTCTAGACTATAAGGAGTATACTAATATCACTCGTTTATTCCATCTTGCTTGTAAAGCTGAACGTGAAGTGCAGGATCGACAAGCATTGGGGCGAACTAACTTTTCTGCAGGCCGACCTTCATCATGGACACCACGTGCATCTTCTACTTCAACTGCACCAGCACCTCCATCCGGTGCCACCTCCAGCCGTGATACAAGAAAACAGGCACAACCACCATATCTGCCAAGAGCGCACCTGCGGGGCCTGCACAGCGTTCTTCTTCTTCCATGGCATCAACAGGGCACACAAGTGATATTATTTGTCGTCGTTGTAAGGGAGGAGGTCATTATGCGAGAGAATGCAAATCTCCGCGTGTGATGATTGCTACCGCGGATGGTGGATATGAGTCCGCTAGTGACTATGATGAGGAGACTTTGGCTCTTATTACACGTGAAGAACATGATGGAGATGATTCTGATCATGAGACGCAATACATGGCTCCTGAAGACGCTGACAGGTATGAATGTTTAGTTGCTCAACGTGTTTTGAGTGTGCAGGTCACACAAGCTGAGCAAAATCAGAGGCACAATTTGTTCCATACCAAGGGAGTTGTGAAGGAACGTTCTGTGCGCGTCATCATAGACGGAGGGAGCTGCAACAACTTGGCTAGCATGGAGATGGTGGAGAAGCTTTCTCTCACCACAAGACCACATCCACATCCTTACTACATCCAATGGTTCAACAACAGCGGCAAGGTTAAGGTAACACGTACTGTTCGTGTGCATTTTAGTATCTCTACATATGCTGATTATGTTGATTCTGATGTGGTACCTATGCAAGCATGTTCCTTATTACTTGGTAGACCATGGCAATTTGATAAAAATTCTGTACACCATGGTAGAAACAATCACTATACTCTTGTTCATAAGG
>NW_021184346.1:0-931 GCF_002162155.2 Triticum dicoccoides
GGGACACCATTCCAAAATAACTTTGGAGGACTTCGTCATGCCCTGGTTACTTTCGGCTAATGATGAAGCCATGGATTTCTTCAATACTTTGACACTAGGAAACCTCTCTCGACCCCTCGGCGATCCTCGACCCCTCGAACCCTCGACGACCCTGGAACCCTCGACCCCTAGACGACCCTGGAACCCTCGACCCTATAGAACCCTCGAACCCTCGACCCTGTGACCCTTGACCCCTTAACGACCCTCGACCCGCTACCCTAGTTCCCGACCCTCGACCCCTCGGCAATCCTCGACACCCTCGTCCCCGATAAAAATTAAGAAGAAGAAGAAGAAGAAGAAGAAGAAGAAGAAGAAGAAGAAGAAGAAGAAGAAGAAGAAGAAGAAGAAGAAGAAAGAGGAGAAGAAGAAAGGAATAGCTAGAGGAGAAGATCAAAGAAAAAAGAAAAAAAAAGAGGAGAAGAAGAAAGGAATAGTGGAGAGGAAGAGAAAATAGAATATTCTATTTTCTCTTCCTCTCCACTATTCCTTTCTTCTTCTCCTCTTCTTTTTCTTCTTTTTTCTTCTTCTTATTTATTTCTCCTTTTCTTTTCCTCTCCTCTTC
The DNA here is from genome assembly GCF_002162155.2 of Triticum dicoccoides. Lineage (NCBI taxonomy): Eukaryota > Viridiplantae > Streptophyta > Magnoliopsida > Poales > Poaceae > Triticum > Triticum dicoccoides. Next base: position 602 of record NW_021184346.1, read on the forward strand.
TTCTTTCTTTCCTCTTCTTATTTTCTTCTTTCCCATCCTTCGTTTTCTTATAAATTTTAGCATATTCTAAATTTTCTTTTAACTTTCTATATATGAACAAAAAACTTTCTATGAATAAAAACTTTCTATATATATATGAAAAAAAAATCTATGAACAAAAAAATTAAACTAACATACACATATACATTATACATTGTATATGAACATTATACATACACATATACATACACATATACATTATACAAAATTTTCGATGAACATATACATACACATAGCCACATACGTACATACACATATACATTATATATATATATATATATATATATATAT
>NW_021184347.1:0-1100 GCF_002162155.2 Triticum dicoccoides
TTTCATAATTTTTTGTGATGGAGAAGTATCTGAACACTTCCCTCTACGCGGATTGCTCTTCGCACGTCTACGATTGTGGCCGGCGGCCTCCGGGGGCTAGCATACCGTCAAATCTTGCGTAGGCGGCCTCTCACAAATCTGGAAGTGTTGAGGCGGTTGCAAACGCCCAGCACGCGTCTCCGGGGTGTGCCCCCCCCTCACGGACGCCGCCGCCGCCGGCACCTGGAGGGGGGAAACGGACGCGTCGGGTCTACACGGAGTGGATGTAGCTGTGGGTTTGGCCCGGATGTTGCTCCAAAGTGTTCCTCTGGGCCGACCTAACACAACCGGGTGGAGAGGTCCACTGGTCAAAGCCCGTCCGTGCAAAGTCAAAGGGCTAGATCCCGTGGTCAAACGCTACAGGGTTAGCCGGGACGGGGGCCCTGGGGGGTAGCAATGCCACCGGAGCGTCGTACCGTGCCCTCATACATGCGGGGTGGTGTTGTGGCATGTCTGAAGAGGCGGCACGCGTCTCTGGGTTGTGGCCCCCCCTCACGGACGGCAATGAAACGGTAGTAGGCGTTCTGCGGTAACGATGCAGCGTGAATATTATTAAATACTTGGAGCGCGATAAAATCATGAGTTTTTTACACAACGTGGGCACATGTGATATAGGACTGATGGTAATTTTTCATAATTTTTTGTGGTGGAGAAGTATCTGAACACTTCCCTCTACGCGGATTGCTCTTCGCACGTCTACGACTGTGGCCGGCGGCCTCCGGGGGCTAGCATACCGTCAAATCTTGCGTAGGCGGCCTCTCACAAATCTGGAAGTGTTGAGGCGGTTGCAAACGCCCAGCACGCGTCTCCGGGGTGTGCCCCCACCCCTCATGGCCGCCGCCGCCGCCGGCACCTGGAGGGGGGAAACGGACGCGTCGGGTCTACACGGAGTGGATGTAGCTGTGGGTTTGGCCCGGATGTTGCTCCAAAGTGTTCCTCTGGTCCGACCTAACACAACCGGGTGGAGAGGTCCACTGGTCAAAGCCCGTCCGTGCAAAGTCAAAGGGCTAGATCCCGTGGTCAAACGCTACAGGGTTAGCCGGGACGGGGGCCCTGGGGGG
>NW_021184348.1:0-628 GCF_002162155.2 Triticum dicoccoides
GTGACAAGCACGAGTTCATCGAAAACGGAGTTCACTCGCATCTTCTATGATGTTTTCGATGTTGGAGCTTATGCCGGTTCTTCTCGGTTGGAGTTTTTACTCCTCTATTTGTTGGCATACCTCCCCTGCCTCTTCTTACTATATTATCGGTTCTTGTTTGGTCCTTGTCTTTGTGAGTTTTGGAGCTTATGGTCATCTTGGTGACAAGCTCGAGTTCATCGAAAATGGAGTTCACTCGCATCTTCTATGATGTTTTCGATGTTGGAGGTTATGCCGGTTCTTCTCAGTTGGAGTTTTCACTCCTCTATTTGTTGGCGTACCTCCCCTGCCTCTTCTTACTATATTATCTATTCTTGTTTGGTTCTTCTGTTTGTGAGTTTTGGAGCTTATGGTCAGTTTGGTGACAAGCTCGAGTTCATCGAAAACGGAGTTCACTCACATCTTCTATGATGTTTTCGATGTTGGAGGTTATGCCGGTTCTTCTTAGTTGGAGGTTTCACTCCTCTATTTGTTGGCATACCTCCCCTGCCTCTTCTTACTATATTATTGGTTCTTGTTTGGTTCTTCTCTTTGTGAGTTTTGGAGCTTATGGTCATCTTGGTGACAAGCTCGAGTTCATCGAAAACGG
>NW_021184349.1:0-1587 GCF_002162155.2 Triticum dicoccoides
AAAAATTCAGTTAAGTATAGTTCATGAAAATTACAAACTTCTGTACCCACATCCTATGTTTTCACAGGAGCAAACATGTTCTAACAATCTTGTACAATGGGTGGCTAATTTCTTAGGCATATCTCAATATTCACATTCACAAAGCAGAGCCCTTTTTAACCCAGGAGAAACCATGTACAGAACTGGCACTATGGATGAATGTGAAGGGGGTTTCATACAACTCGCCTTTAAACAAGCACCCACAGACGAAATCAAGACCTAACTACAAAATTTCCATCGATTTGATCAACTGACAAAAACCCTAACATAAACAGGGGCGTGAGAGGTGGCGGAGAGAGAAATCAAGGGCATGCACACCATATACAGGGGCTGGTTCCACTAGATCTAGCCGACGGGGCTCCATCATCGTCGAAGCCGCCAACCAACGCCGTCGCCCCAACCGTCGCCGCTGTCGCCTACGATAAATCAGGGGGAGAACTCGAGGCGAGGCAGTCGAAGAGGCAGGGTCTTTTTCGTGTCAAAAATAAAACTTCCAAGGGGTTCGCCGCAAATAGACAGGCCACGCACGCCTCTGCCCGCGCTTTCCAGCCACTGACAAAGGGCCCCGCGCCTCGCTGGCATGCCTCGTCAGCGCTCAGTACGTATGCAAACCCGATTCTGGCCGTATATGCACCACGAAGCATATCTGTACGCCACAAGTTTCAGCACCAAAGTGAATTTTCTTGCCAAGTTTAGACACCTATGGTGTAATTGACTCATATAAAATTATAGGAAGTATTTTTTATTTTGGCAATAAATAATAACTAAAAATAAGAGTACTTATAAAAGTTCCGGGAAGTGTTTTATGCAAAGAACCAGACCGGGATGCACAGTTTTGCCAATAGTAATTGTCCAATAGGTAAAAGTGTGATAAAGATAATACTAACACGTGAAAATGAAATATCTCGTGCTTATGCCAGATGATACGTCTCCAACGTATCTATGATTTTTGATTGTTCCATGCTATTATATTACCCCTTTTGGATGTTTATGGGCTTTATTCTACACATTTATATCATTTTTGGGAATAACCTACTAACCAGAGGACCAGCCCATATTGCTGTTTTTTGCCTATTTCAGTATTTCGAAGAAAAGGAATATCAAACAGAGTCCAAACGGAATGAAACCTTTGGGAGCGTTATTTTTGGAACAAATCTGATCCGGAGAGCCTGGAGTGCAAGCAAGAAAGCTCCGAGGGCCCCACAAGATAGTAGGGCGCGCCCCCTGTCTCGTGGGCCCCTCGGGCATCCACCGACGTACTTCTTCCTCCTATATATATCCACGAACCCCGAAAACATCCAGGAGCACCACGAAACACAATTTCCACCACTGTAACCTTCTGTATCCGCGAGATTCCATCTTGGAGCCTTCGTCGGCACTCTGCCGGAGGGGGAATCGATCATGGAGGGCTTCTACATCAACACCATAGCCTCTCCGATGAGTTGTGAGTACTTTACCATAGACCTACGGGTCCATAGTTATTAGCTAGATGGCTTCTTCTCTCTTTTCGGATCTCAATACAATGTTCTCCCCCTCTCTTGTGGAGAT
>NW_021184350.1:0-1154 GCF_002162155.2 Triticum dicoccoides
ACTCCCTGCGGATGGAACCTGAATAGGCGATAAACCTGGACTAGAGGCTTAAGTGTTTAGGTAGGTCGTGGTCTACACCCACGTCGGCTTTCGCTTGAAGTCTGCCGAGCACATGTCGTGTGCAGACGCTAAGTGGTGGAAACATGTATGAAGAAGTACACCCCTGCAGGGTTATCATAATCTATTCGAATAGCCGCGTCCGCGGTAAAGGACTACTTGGTTGCCTATACAGTTCATAGACAAGTAAATGGAAACTGCTAAAAGCCTCAAGATAAGTGTGAGTGCCGAGGATGGCTCTTCCGTAGGAAGACGGAGGCGGATCCTCGGTAGTGTATTGAATTGGTGAGTAGTGGACTCGTGTGCGCAAAACCATTTCAAGTTGGAGTATCGTAGGATAGCCTAGCCAAGAGTCAAAGCTGGCTTGCTGCAATAACTCCACCAACCCTTCTTGATAACATGCATGTATGTAGGATTTGATGTAAGTCTTGCTGAGTACCCTTGTACTCATGTTGCTTTAATCTACATTTTTACAGAAGACGCTGCAACCCCTTCTGATGGGTTCTATGTAGACGTTGACATCAACGAGTAGGCTAAAGACCCAGGTGGTGACCCTGAGCTTGTGAAGGACCACGTAGTATAGCTAGGCTTTCCAAGCCTCTTTTATTTTACTAGTTGTCTGTACTCAGACAAGTTACTTCCGCTGTTGGTTTGTATGACTGTATGACTTGTATGTTGGGTCGTGAGACCCGTACCTTTGTGTATGTTATGTATGGCTCCCTGAGCCTTAAATAAACTACTTGTGTCGTAGAGTCATGTTGTGATGCTTCGTTGTATTTGCACATATCGAGCATATTGTGTGTATGATTGAAATGCTTGGTATGTGTGGGATCTGACTATCTAGTTGTTTATCTTTAGTAGCCTCTCTTACCGGGAAATGTCTCCTAGTGTTACCGCTGAGCCATGGTAGCTTGCTACTGCTCTGGAACACTTAGGCTGGCCGGCATGTGTCCTTCTTCGTTCCTGTGTCTGTCCCTTCAGGGAAATGTCACGCTTTGAGTACCGGAGTCCTGTTAGCCCGCTACAGCCCGGTTTACCGGAGTCCTGCTAGCCCAGTGCTACAGCCCGGACCCACTTGCTGATGACCGACACGTTCG
>NW_021184351.1:0-956 GCF_002162155.2 Triticum dicoccoides
ACTAGGCGCATTAGTTAACCCAAAAGGCATGACTAACCACTCATATAATCCAAACTTAGTTTTAAATGCTGTTTTCCATTCATCTCCCAATTTCATACGAATTTGATGGTATCCACTATGCAAATCAACTTTGGAGAATATTGTAGAGCCACTCAATTCATCAAGCATATCATCTAGCCTAGGAATAGGATGACGATAACGAATAGTAATATTATTAATGCCTCTACAATCAACACACATACGTGATGTACCATCCTTTTTCGGCACTAGAATAATAGGAACAGCACAAGGACTAAGGGATTCGCGTATATAACCTTTGTCGAGAAGCTCTTGTACTTGACGCATAATCTCCTTCGTCTCCTCTGGATTGGTACAGTATGGTGCACGGTTTGGCAGTGAAGCACCGGGAATTAAGTCAATTTGATGCTCAAAACCTCGAATAGGCGGTAATCCCGGTGGCACGTCTTGTGGAAAGACGTCAGCGAACTCCTGCAAAATGTTAGTGACAGCATTAGGCAAAGAGGAAGGCACGTCCTCGAATGAAAATAATGCCTCTTTGCACACAAAAGCATAGCAAACAGATTTGCTGAAATCTAGCTCATCAATATCAGATTTGGTGGCAAATAAACATGCACTTTTCAATTTAATTTCAGAAGCAACACTAGATGGTTTATTATTAGGCTTCATTTGTTGCTCAAATTCTTTTGCCACAATCTGATTTTCACTCTTATTCGTCTCCTGTTTTGCTTTATTAGCTCTATTAATATCATCTTTCAAAATGGAATCAGGAGTCATAGGAAGCAAAGTAATATTTTTATCCTTATGAACAAGAGTATAGTGATTGTTTCTACCATGGTGTACAGAATTTTTATCAAATTGCCATGGTCTACCAAGTAATAAGGAACATGCTTGCATAGGTACCACATCACAATCAACATAATCAGCATATGTAGAGA
>NW_021184352.1:0-1151 GCF_002162155.2 Triticum dicoccoides
AGAAGGGGAGGGATAGCATATTTGTTGTCGTGGATAGATTCTCGAAAATGGCACACTTTATACCATGTCATAAAAGCGATGATGCTGTTAATGTTGCTGATTTGTTCTTTCGTGAAATTATTCGCTTGCATGGTGTGCCAAATACTATTGTTTCAGATCGTGATACTAAATTTCTTAGCCACTTTTGGAGATGTTTATGGGCTAAGTTGGGGACTAAACTGCTTTTTAGTACTACTTGTCACCCCCAAACTGATGGACAAACTGAAGTAGTCAATAGAACGTTGTCTACTATGCTTAGGGCTGTTTTGAAGAATAATAAGAAAATGTGGGAGGAATGCTTGCCTCATATTGAATTTGCTTATAATCGTTCCTTGCATTCTACTACTAAGATGTGCCCTTTTGAAGTTGTGTATGGTTTCCTACCTCGTGCACCTATTGATTTGTTACCTCTTCTGATGAGGACATCAATACAATTGTTACACCCACAGCCCCTGCTGCTATACATACTGGACCAATTACTAGAGCTCGTGCACGCCAACTAAATTACCAGGTACTTTCGTTTCTTGGTAATGATTCTAATGTTCATGAGAATATGATGCTGCCTAAATTGGATACATTTGTTTTGCTTACAAATGAAGGGCCTAGCTTGGAGAAGGATGAACATTGGAGCAAGAACAAGCATGGAGATGATGGCATGCGCAAGGGGAACAAGAACGGAGTTACAAGTGATGATTTCATGACTTTGAAGCCACCATAATGGGTGCATGAAGCCTTGGACGAAATATACAAGATGCCACTTCATAAATTTCATCCCGAGGCTATTTTAGGTTCTGCATCACCTTATTATTGGGCCAGGCCCATGTAATTTCGAAATACATAAGTATAGGCTATTTTTAGAGTCCGTATGTGTGGGGAAACAAGAGATAGGGTTGATTTCGGACTCCTCCACCAAGGGCCACGAAATCCCCCCCCCCCTCTTCCTCCATATATACAGCCCTTAGGGCATCGTTTAGACTTTGGGTTTTTGTTTAGATTAAAAGTTCGCCATAGCTGCAACTTCGCGTACTTCGTTTGTGTTCAACGACCAGACAAAGGCGTCACAGAACCCCACCTTGATCAATAAAGCTTTCATCTTATATTCGCAATATCCA
>NW_021184353.1:0-1129 GCF_002162155.2 Triticum dicoccoides
CATCATTATCTCTTCCGCTGTCCACCACCCATCCATCAATTTCCACCACGTGCTACCCACCATTCATTGTCATAATAATAGTTGAGATCGTTCACATCTTCACTTGATCCAATCTGCATCTTATCTAGTTTGTTTTGGAAAGAGGGAGAAAAAAAGAGAGAAAAAAACGAGAAAAAAAAAGGAGAAAAAAAGTCAGAGAGAAAAAAAGGAGAGAAAGAAAAAAAGTGTGAGGAAAAAAAGAGAAGAAAAAAAAACAAAAAAAATCGGCACAAACTTTTTCAGAGGAAAGTTGGAGACAAAGTTGTTGATATATCCTGCTTGGCTGTTGTTTCACCTCATTATCTTTACTGCCGTTGTGATCTTCACTTATATCTTGCTGTCCAGAGCTACTTAGTATCCTTCATTGATGCTAGTTGTGCTACGACGTGACCTCATTAGTGTTCTAGGCTCGTGTCTCTAGTCCGGTCTAGCCTAGGACCAGCACAGTACCGTCGTTGAGCGTTTATTCAACATTGCATCTTTGAATTGATTATTGCTAATCTTTTGCTACCATATATAGCCAACCCAGCTCCACATATTTCTACACCGTGTATACGTACGCTCCCCTGGCAATCGCTTTACTCAATATTCGGAGTTACTTGACACCGCTGGTTGCCGATCACCGCCTGCTGCATGGTAAGAACTTGTAAGACATTTATATTTGCTTTACTGTGAGCGTTTTACCACCACATCCTAGTAGTTATAGGAACATTATTTTTGGGTTTTGTTTCTTGTTCTACTAATCATGACAGGATCCAGAGTCAATTCATGGGCTTTGTCGATCGCGGGAGACGTGCCACCACCTTTGCAAATACCACAACCGTCACGAGAGGTGCACAAACATCCAAATGCACATGATCAGGTTAATGTATCTATACCACCATTTAATGGCCGTTTTAAACCTGCTTTATATATTGAATGGGAGTTCGACATAAAAAATATATTTGCTTCCCATAATTTCGATGAACATAAAAAGGTTAAGGTTGCGGTTGGTTCTTTCACTGGTTATGCTTTGGTTTGGTGGAGTGAATATTGTCGGTTACACCCTGATTATATACCTACTACTTGGGATGATTTGAAACTTGCCATG
>NW_021184354.1:0-1655 GCF_002162155.2 Triticum dicoccoides
GGAGGGAGATCCATCACACGCAGCTGGCGAGGAAACACCGCCGGGGGAGGGCGCTCCCGCCGCCGGACGAAGCCGCCGGAGCTGACAGGGGCGGATCTGGAGGAGCGGTGGAGGAAAAGGGCGTGGGGCGAAGGGGGAGGGGGGAGAACGGCCTCGCCGCCGCCATCCCTGGGTCCGGCGCGGCTTCGCCGGCCGGCCCTCCGGCGGCGGCGACGCGGGGGGCCGGGAGGAGGGGCGGCGGCCGGCGGCGGCTGGGGTTCCCCTCGAGTCGCCCGGCGTGGGCGACGCGAGGGCTTTTCTTCTGTGTTTCGATTCCCTTTTGTCCAACTTATAACCATGACTCGACGCAACACAAACCTAACACCTAAAAACAAGCCTTTTACATCTCGGCTTGTGTTATTACTCTCAAACTGAAATAGACTGGGATGCTTTATTTTGGACGTGCACGTGTACAGCCACCTGGATCCCATGGACACCACGTGGACAAAAGGAGTGCATGTGTATGGCTGTTGGTCTGCACTACATAGGGAAGAGTGGAGGGCTTGCGATGGAGAATGTCGAGGAGGGGTGCGCCCCCCCCCCCAACCGCCGATATCGCAGACTTTGAGGTCGCTGCCCACGGGGAAAACAGCATGCCCGCCGCCCGTGGGGGAAACCGCATGCCCAAGATCCCCGACGCAACGGACGAGATCGAGGTCGCAGCGAAGGGAAACTTGGAGGAGCGGCAACTGCAGACCACGCATCTCCCGCACACGCCGACGCGCTAGGAGGCCGCACGTAGCAGACTGCAGCCTCACCGCCGCCGACACGTGGCGGGTAGCGATCCAAGACGGAAGCGGTGACTGCGCCGGCGGGGACTTGATCTGCTGGATGTGGACGCCCTGGGATGGTGGCGGCGCTGATGGAAACAAGGTCGTCACAGTCCCGTCGTAGGGCATCCCATACTGGGCGACGGAGCTGACCGGCGGTGGCTGCTGCGGTGTCGCGCCGGGCAGCGGCAGCGGCTGCTGCGGCAAAGCGCCGGGTGCGGCGGAGGCCGCTAGGAGCGGCGGCTGCCACTGCAGCCAGGGCTGGGCGATGGTGGCGATGGATGGCAGCTGCAGTGGCCCGGCGAAGGCCGCCTGGTGCGGCGGCTGCCACGGCAGCCACGGAGGCGCGGGGGCGGCGATGGGCGGCGCAGCCGGGGGCAGCCCGTAGGACCCTTCCAAGAACATGTGGATCTCCTGGACCGCCTGGGTTAGGTCCCGCAGCACCCCGAACACCTCCTCCGGGGTGAGGACGGCGGGGGCGGGCGCGACGGAGGATCTCGGCGCGGGCAGGAGCGGGGCGACGGTCGTGGTGGTCGCCGGAGGCGACGAGGTGACCGGCAGCAGAAGAGACGGGCTTGGTGGCGGTGAAGACATGATCGAACCGAAGCTAGCTGATACCAAATTGTTATGACGCTGCTAGAAGGAGGGCGCGAGAGGGCCGGCCGGGAGCCTTTTGCCCACGGCCAGGCAAGAGGGAAGGGATTTTCTTCTTAATTCTTGCTTGATTAGATTGATACATCTCCTCTCCTTATATAGAGAGGTTTACTTGACTCCCAAGCAAGGCTTACTTGACCCCTAAGCAAGCGATCCTTATCTCTAATTAACCCTAAGACTAACGGGCTATAC
>NW_021184355.1:0-1516 GCF_002162155.2 Triticum dicoccoides
CCATCTCCTCGTCCAAATCACTCCTCTCCCCCATCCCTCTCCCCCTCTCTCTCCATAGGCTCTCCCATGGCGCTCTTGCCCAAGCGTGTCTCATCCTCCATGGCCCCCAACAAGGCCGTCGCCTCACGCCGCTGGCACCCAGCAGCTCACCGGTCTTCCCCCTCGCCTCCCGCCACCACACCGGAGCACCTTACCATCAACGAATAGCCAAGATGCTTCCTCCATCTCCTTCCTCTCTCTCTTCTTTCTCTTTATCCCTCTGCCCTCTGTTTTCACTCACCCTCCCATGTACGTGCCCGTGCAGGTCATCGCCATGGACGACCAGGAGCTCGCTGCCTTGGCTGCAAAGAGGAGCCACACGCTGCCTCCTTGCTCAGCCATGGATCTGGGCCCTCTACAGCAGCTGGTGCTGGATCTCGTCTGCCTCTGCCCTTCCGCAGCTCCGACGACCCCTAACGTCGCTGGATCGAAGCATTGCTGCCATTGACAGCATGCATGGGATTGAGATTTTTTTGGTTTGAAATTAATAGTAGTAGCGCGGGGGGGGGGGCACCCACGCTACTACTAACAGACATAGTAGTAGCGTGGGCGCACCCACGCTACTACTACAAGTTAGCTGTAGCGCCGTAGTAGTAGCGCGGGTGCCCGCGCTACTACTAGCTATTCAACCCGCGCTACTACTAGGCTTTTCCCTAGTAGTGTGCCCTCAAACTCATACCCAATTTCCTCCACTAGACTAGCAACAACAGTAGGTGTCCAATTATCTATGTCACAGTAGTCATACCAAATGGAGTGGCCTTTATGGTAATCCCTATGCTTGCCTATGACCTCAACGGAGAAGTGGTTGCTTAGGGGTCCTGCAAATTAATCAAAGTGACAATGTTCAGACCAGAAAAACAGACATGTTCAGACAGTTATAACAGACATAGACAGTAGTAAATTCAGCCATTTCTGATAAATTAAGACATGCAGACACTGCACCAAACCAAGCATGATATTTGAGAGCATCTGAGTAAGGAAATAGACACAATGTAACTGCACCAAACCAAGCAAAGTGGCAATGTTCAGAAATAGATATTTCAGACAGGTTCAGAAATTACAAAATTCAGACATTTTCAGAACAAAAGCACGGATTCATGGCCTCCACTAAACAAATATATGATCTTTCACGTCAAAAGCATGTTTTTTGGGCGGATCTGACAAGCAAACAGTCATCTCATGAACAAAATGCCATATGATCAACAACAAGGCCATATAAAGCAAACATTTTTGGCCAATTTAACAGGGTGTGGTCTTTCCCTAAGATATCCAGCACAACATCAAACCCTAATTTTGCTATGTAAACCCTAATTCAATTGCAAACACCCCATCCAAAGCCCACAGTAAACCCTAATTTTTCTCTGACACTAAGTTCACGATCCACTTCTAAAACCCTACACGCATACACCATCTGTGACAAAGGGGAAAGAAATAGCCCAAACCCTAACACATGTGCGTAATCGAATCGAATCGAACA
>NW_021184356.1:0-1520 GCF_002162155.2 Triticum dicoccoides
CCATCTCCTCGTCCAAATCACTCCTCTCCCCCATCCCTCTCCCCCTCTCTCTCCATAGGCTCTCCCATGGCGCTCTTGCCCAAGCGTGTCTCATCCTCCATGGCCCCCAACAAGGCCGTCGCCTCACGCCGCTGGCACCCAGCAGCTCACCGGTCTTCCCCCTCGCCTCCCGCCACCACACCGGAGCACCTTACCATCAACGAATAGCCAAGATGCTTCCTCCATCTCCTTCCTCTCTCTCTTCTTTCTCTTTATCCCTCTGCCCTCTGTTTTCACTCACCCTCCCATGTACGTGCCCGTGCAGGTCATCGCCATGGACGACCAGGAGCTCGCTGCCTTGGCTGCAAAGAGGAGCCACACGCTGCCTCCTTGCTCAGCCATGGATCTGGGCCCTCTACAGCAGCTGGTGCTGGATCTCGTCTGCCTCTGCCCTTCCGCAGCTCCGACGACCCCTAACGTCGCTGGATCGAAGCATTGCTGCCATTGACAGCACGCATGGGATTGAGATTTTTTTGGTTTCAAATTAATAGTAGTAGCGCGCGCGGGGGGGGGGGCACCCACGCTACTACTAACAGACATAGTAGTAGCGTGGGCGCACCCACGCTACTACTACAAGTTAGCTGTAGCGCCGTAGTAGTAGCGCGGGTGCCCGCGCTACTACTAGCTATTCAACCCGCGCTACTACTAGGCTTTTCCCTAGTAGTGTGCCCTCAAACTCATACCCAATTTCCTCCACTAGACTAGCAACAACAGTAGGTGTCCAATTATCTATGTCACAGTAGTCATACCAAATGGAGTGGCCTTTATGGTAATCCCTATGCTTGCCTATGACCTCAACGGAGAAGTGGTTGCTTAGGGGTCCTGCAAATTAATCAAAGTGACAATGTTCAGACCAGAAAAACAGACATGTTCAGACAGTTATAACAGACATAGACAGTAGTAAATTCAGCCATTTCTGATAAATTAAGACATGCAGACACTGCACCAAACCAAGCATGATATTTGAGAGCATCTGAGTAAGGAAATAGACACAATGTAACTGCACCAAACCAAGCAAAGTGGCAATGTTCAGAAATAGATATTTCAGACAGGTTCAGAAATTACAAAATTCAGACATTTTCAGAACAAAAGCACGGATTCATGGCCTCCACTAAACAAATATATGATCTTTCACGTCAAAAGCATGTTTTTTGGGCGGATCTGACAAGCAAACAGTCATCTCATGAACAAAATGCCATATGATCAACAACAAGGCCATATAAAGCAAACATTTTTGGCCAATTTAACAGGGTGTGGTCTTTCCCTAAGATATCCAGCACAACATCAAACCCTAATTTTGCTATGTAAACCCTAATTCAATTGCAAACACCCCATCCAAAGCCCACAGTAAACCCTAATTTTTCTCTGACACTAAGTTCACGATCCACTTCTAAAACCCTACACGCATACACCATCTGTGACAAAGGGGAAAGAAATAGCCCAAACCCTAACACATGTGCGTAATCGAATCGAATCGAACA
>NW_021184357.1:0-1040 GCF_002162155.2 Triticum dicoccoides
CCTTGCAAGCATTACAACTAATATGTTAGTTGTGAGATGATGTATTACGGAACGAGTAAAGAGACTTGCCGGTAACGAGATTGAACTAGGTATTGGATACCGACGATCGAATCTCGGGCAAGTAACATACCGATGACAAAGGGAACAACGTATGTTGTTATGCGGTCTGACCGATAAAGATCTTCGTAGAATATGTAGGAGCCAATATGGGCATCCAGGTCCCGCTATTGGTTATTGACCGGAGACGTGTCTCGGTCATGTCTACATTATTCTCGAACCCGTAGGGTCCGCACGCTTAAGGTTACGATGACAGTTATATTATGAGTTTATGCATTTTGATGTACCGAAGGTTGTTCGGAGTCCCGGATGTGATCACGGACATGAAGAGGAGTCTCGAAATGGTCGAGACATAAAGATTGATATATTGGAAGTCTATGTTTGGACATCGGAAGTGTTCCGGGTGAAATCGGGATTTTACCGGGTTACCGGGAGGTTACCGGAACCCCCCGGGAGCCATATGGGCCATCATGGGCCTTAGTGGAAAGGAGAAAGGGGCAGCCCAAGGGGGCTGTGCGCCTCCCCCCTTCCCCTAGTCCTATTAGGACTAGGAGAGGTGGCCGGCCACCCCTCTCCCTCTTTCCCCCTTGGGAATCCTAGTTGGAATAGGATTGGGGGGGGGAGTCCTACTCCCGGTAGGAGTAGGACTCCTCCTGCGCCACCTCCTCCTGGCCGGCGCCTCCTCCCCCCCTTGGCTCCTTTATATACGGAGGCAGGGGCACCTCTAAACACACAAGTTGACACAAGTTGATCCACGTGATCGATTCCTTAGCCGTGTGCGGTGCCCCCTGCCACCATATTCCTCGATAATACTGTAGCGGAGTTTAGGCGAAGCCCTGCTGCTGTAGTTCATCAAGATCGTCACCACGCCGTCGTGCTGACGAAACTCTTCCCCGACACTTTGCTGGATCGGAGTCCGGGGATCGTCATCGAGCTGAACGTGTGCTCGAACTCGGAGGTGCCGTAGTTTCGGTGCTTGATCG
>NW_021184358.1:0-1201 GCF_002162155.2 Triticum dicoccoides
TCATTAAACCATCCCAACATTGGTGAATAAACCTTACTTGCATCAAATTTACATGCTACAACATGCTTAAATAAGCAAACATGCAATAAGTCATTTAACACAGAATCATCACCAAGATTAGAGGTCATATCAAAATGATTAAACATTGGTTCTTTTGCATCAATAGTTAATTCAATGGGTGCACTCAAAATTGTTGGTATTTCAGTTGTTTGATCACATGGCAAAGTCAAATTATCAACGTAGTCCTCTAAAATAGGTGGTGTGATCAAAGTAGTGGGTAGCTCATCAGATGGTGCATTCAAATTGACAAGGCATTCATCATTCTCATGTAGAGATGGAAGATCAGTACCTTTGTCATTACCTCTTATGATCAACTCAGATGATGTAGCCACTCTCGGGGGCGATGTGTCACATGGTGGAGGTGATGTAGTCCTGACAACAACGGATGTGGTTGTCATAGTAAGCCTAGTAGTTGAAGGAACTATCATATCAACTCCCATTCAATATATAAAGCAGGTTTAAAACGACCATTAAATGGTGGTATAGATACATTAACCTGATCATGTGCATTTGGATGTTTGTGCACCTCTTGTGACGGTTGTGGTATTTGCAAAGGTGGTGGCACGTCTCCCGCGATCGACAAAGCCCATGAATTGACTCTGGATCCTGTCATGATTAGTAGAACAAGAAACAAAACCCAAAAATAAAGTTCCTATAACTACTAGGATGTGGTGGTAAAACACTCACAGTAAAGCAAATATCAATGTCTTACAAGTTCTTACCATGCAGCAGGCGGTGATCGGCAACCAGCGGTGTCAAGTAACTCCGAATATTGAGTAAAGCGATTGCCAGGGGAGCGTACGTATACACGGTGTAGAAATATGTGGAGCTGGGTTGGCTATATATGGTAGCAAAAGATTAGCAATAATCAATTCAAAGATGCAATGTTGAATAAACGCTCAACGACGGTACTGTGCTGGTCCTAGGCTAGACCGGACTAGAGACGCGAGCCTAGAACACTAATGAGGTCACGGCGTAGCATAACTAGCATCAATGAAGGATACTAAGTAGCTCTTGACAGCAAGATATAAGTGAAGATCACAACGGCAGTGAAGATAATGATGAAAAACAACTGCCAAGCAGGATATACAACAACTCTCTCTCCAACTTTCCTCTTGAAAAGTTTGAGACAATTTTCTGA
>NW_021184359.1:0-1556 GCF_002162155.2 Triticum dicoccoides
ACAAAAAATGATACAATTTCTAAAAAATGTCGTGGAAAAAAATACAAAAGAACACCTTTTTAAAAAATGTGATTGTGTTCAATTTTTTTTGTGATTTTTGGACAAGAAAAATATTATCGATCAAAAGACTATTTCATACACAACTACTTTTTCATCAAATGAAAGTGTGGAGCTGAATTAGATCCCGACGAACGCCGTTAGGATGGCTTCTTCATGTCCGGATTTTATGGTCCAAAATGGTATGCTCAATATAACCTTATTTCTCACGTTAGCCAAATTTTGATATAAAAAGTGTTGCGGAATGCCATATAGAGCATGCTTAATTTTTTCGCCCGTTGTAACGCACGGGCATTTGTACTAGTCATATTTACAAAAATAAGAGAGATCGAGTTCATACCAGCTTCTCTCATCTCAATAAGTTCATCATATATCGTCATCATTACCTTTCACTTGCACGACCAAACGATGTGTATAATAATAATAGTGCACGTGCATTGGACTAAGCTGGAATCTGCGAGCATTCAATAAACAGGAGAAGACAAGGCAATATGGGCTCTTGAATAAAAAATAATGCATATAAGAGCCACTTCAACATTTTCATAATGGTCTTCTCCTATCAACCCCCAAAGAAAAGAAAGGAAATAAAACTATTTACACGGGAAAGCTCCCAACAAGCAAAAGAAGAACAAGAAATATTTTTGGGTTTTCTTTTAATTATTACTACTACAGGCATGAAAAGTAAACTAGCTAAAAGCTACAACTAAATTTTTTGTTTTTCTTAAGGTTTTTCAAACACACAAGAAGAAAGCATAAAAAGGAAATAAACTAGCATGGATATTAAAGTGAAAAAGTATGAGCACCGACAACTAGCATGAGTGTGTGAACATAAATGTAATGTCGGTGAGAAATACGTACTCCCCCAAGCTTAGCCTTTTGGCCTAAGTTGGTCTACTGCCACGGCTGGCCTGGCGAATATCCAAAGTTGTAACCTGGGTCGTACTGAGATGGAGCCTCGGGTTGCCACTGGTTGGCAATCTCCTCCAGGTCCCACTGGTAAAAAAACTATCGTGAATGATAAAATTGTGGTTCCGGTTCTGGCTCTGTAACCGGTGTGGAGTTTTGGTAGGCGGGAATGACTTCCGGCGGAACAAGGTACTTGCTGTTCGCGTTGGTCATGGAGGAAGTCGGTGAGGCCTACATTCTCAGCCAACTCGTAAAAATCATCATAAATCCCGGCTGCTTTCAAGAACTCATCACAAAGCCATTCACACGGCCGAACCTTCGCGGTGCGAGGGGGATTATATTTGGGCCTATTATCTTCTTCACTTTGCTTATCCTTAGAGCTTCGGCTCGAAGAGCCCCTCAAAAATTTCTTCATCATTTTCTGAAAATTTCTGAAATTTTTAATAACTTCAAATAAAAGTGAATCAAACTCAACAAAATTGATAGCAACTACTCCCATAAGTGCCTAGAGACTATATCATGCATTAGAACCACTTAGGACCAAATAAATTTGACATGCAAGCTCAAGAACAGGGTCACCTGAGTGGCAAAAA
>NW_021184360.1:0-2596 GCF_002162155.2 Triticum dicoccoides
AAAAACCCCAGCACCTGAAATGCTGATGCGTGGATGCCTATTGGTCCCAGTTGGTGCCACCAACCGGGACCAAAGGGCCTCCTGCCTGGGCTCGCCGCACCAGCCATGTGGAGGCCCATCTGTTCCGTTTTGTGTAAGAACTGGGAATAAAGGTCAGGGGCATTAGTAACGACCTTTCAGTCCCGGTTCCAAAACCGGGACAAAAGGCCCTTACGAACCGGGACAATTGGCCCTTTTTCTACTAATGCGAGCTGACGGATGATTGGCCCATGCAGCCTATGGCTTGCTCGCACCGGCCAAGGCGATGTGTGCGTTCGTGCTCAAGGACCCTGGTAATCCCTTGTAAGCATCCAAGGTGACCACACCACTCATAGCTCCATCTTGGCCATCCTCACTATCGTCGCCTTTGAGTTGAATATAGGCCACCCTATTTCTTTTCCTTCTGAACACTGTCAATTGATGAATGTGTTTGTGGCTACTAAAATTGATGTCTGAATGTTCCATTTCTGCTGCTCTGAAGGTGCCAACGTCCGTGAGGAATTTGTGAATGATGGGTTCAGTAGTAAGTCAAATCTGCTGCCATGTAGTTTTCAGCCAGACAAGATGATGTTCATGCAATTTTCTTAACTATGTCACCCATTTTCAGCTATTGTACTGGGAAACAAATTCTAGGAATGAATGAGTAATGCACTTACGGATGCGAGAGTGCATCTTCCCAGAGATGGAAAAAGTTTGCTTTGCTTAATTACGCCTGGACATGCATGGTAAGAATAAAATCCCGATCGAGTACAGTTAAAGCAAGTTGATTCTCCCATCATTGAGAACAAGCTTGTTTTAATTGAGAGTATTCTATTGGAGCTCAGGTAGTTTTCCTTGATCCATGGACTGGCATGTTTTACATAATCTTGTTAGTGTTCGAAGTGGGCATCGAATAGTTGAGTCTTATAGCCTCTTTTAGTGTGTTGATATTTGAAAGGGGAACAAGGCAATGTTGCACTCTTGCTGTTGTTAGAGCACATTATTTTATAGTTAATGGTGCTATATTCCAAACTGCTTTTTATTCTGCTCATATGATATTGCTCATCTTTTGTTTTCTGTCGTGATGCCTCATGTATTTAAGGTAGATAAAGCTCTAAATTTAGTGTTTCTTGAACATGGCCAAGGAAATGGATACAATCTAGATGCTAAGTTGACTTTTTCTTGTGGATTCGCCTATCGTGAAGATGCACAAAGGGTCAATAGATCAAGCATTGGATGCTGGCAAAATTGGAGTTCCATCACCATAGGAAGAAAGTAATTCCAACGATTAGGAAGCTGCTATAGATACTGAAAACTATGAAATTAGTGATGACAACGACGATGATCGTAATCACAAGCACCGTGAGACCACTCCCATGTCCCTGCACTTTAGTGTTATCTCAAGAGCAACATTGAAATAGTATGCTCTATTACTTCACATTTTCTGTATCATGAGGACCACTACCACGTTGTGTTAATATAACCATAGCCTTGAAATGTGTCCTCTAAGTGTTGTTACCATTGATGATTTGATTTGCAATTAACATTCTTCACAATACCCTGTCCAAAATCCTAACTGAGTTGCAATTAATGTGATTGCATATCTAGTTTTGTTTTAATTGCCAGAAGTTTATGCATAAAATAGAATTGGTGAATTTTTTAAATTCCTAATTAGATAGTAGTAGCTTGGGAAAAAACTGTGTGCTACTACTATTTAGGATACTAGTAGTGTGTGGTTATTATAAATTGTATTAGCGCGGGCGCAAAAATAGTAGTAGCACGGATGGCACCCGCGCTACTATTAACATTCTAGTAGCGTGTGGTGGCACCCGCGCTACTACAAACTTTTTAGCTGTGGTGTGACTGTAGTAGCGCGGGGCCTGCGCTACTATTAGAGAGTTTACCCACGTCACTACTAGGCTTTTCCCTAGTAGTGTCAATAGATCAACGATACATATTTTTTAAGCGCTGAGAATTAACGTGTGAGCTCCATGGAAGTCTGTAATTAGTAATAGATAGATAGACTGATAGATAGATATAATGATGTATGATGTAGAAATAAGAACACATAACCTACAACAACAACATATTTTCATGTCACCTATTGAGCGATATATTCACCACCCGTAGTGCAAAAATAAGTTGCGCAATTTTTCCTTTTAGTTGCATAAAATTTATTGAATATTAACAACTTGTGTGACACTTTACATATATGTCGATCCTATGTTAGTATTATGTTTGTACTTCAGTAAATTTTACTAAGTGACTATAGCATCGAATGGACCAAATGCTTGTGCAATAATATTAGTAAGACCAAGCTACGTCGTGACACACTAAAAGTACATAGAGGGCCGTCAATCGCTTTCCATTATCATACAACTGCATAATTAGTTATCTGCCTTTTCAGTTTTTGTAGGATTTTTTTAATATAGATTGGTATCGGAATTTTGTTACCTTTCTGAGTTTGGTTGCAACGATGAACATATATTTTCATGTTGTACACATAAATATATGTAAGTCTATGCATGTAATTTTACCAAAAAAAGGACTAAAAATGATATACCCCAATGAAGATGTC
>NW_021184361.1:0-1801 GCF_002162155.2 Triticum dicoccoides
CAAGGAACGGCTCCAATCTTCACCTGCAACTAACAACGCTATAAGAAGGGCTGAGCAAGGCGGTACATAGCCAATCAATGGTTTGCTAGGACAATGGTGGGTTAGAGGTTCAACATGGCAATTGGGAGGCTGACAAGCAAAAGGTAGGCATCGTAGCATTGGCAAGCAAAAGAGCGAGCAAACTAGCATAGCAAAGATAGTAGTGATTTCGAGGGTATGATCATCTTGCCTGCACAGTTGTCAGAGTTGACTGGATCCTCACAAGCAAACTCAACGGGCTCCTCGGTAGCAAACTCGTCTCCCGGCTCTACCCAACAAGACAAACAAGCAACAAGGATACAATCAACCACGGGCAAGGCCAAGCAATATGATGAAATGACGATATGCTATGCGGGATGCGATGCGGGATGCAAAATGCAAGATATGACAGGAAATGCATGAACCTGGCATCAACTTGGAAAACCAAGTGTGCCACTGGATAGAGGGGATGAAATTGCTTGAAAACGATATAAAGATCATAGGAATCGGGGCTACGGTTTAGAAATGGCAAGCGTTTTAAGATATGACACCGGTCTGCGATTTACAGCAAGTAGGCATCTAAATGCAACGAAATGAACATGCTACAGCCACCAAACATGAAAAACAAATTTATGGCAGTGATGTACACAAGATGGTTGACAAAACACTAGCACTGAGCCATAGGCAAATTCATCCATTAAGAGGTCCAAACAAGCATGGCTAAAACGCAAATGCAAAACAGATCTCAGACTTAGTGAAATTAACACTAGTCTGAAATTTCAGATCACGATGCTATCTTCGGAGCAGAAACACAATATGATAGAAAACCTGAACATGACAAGTAAGAACATGGCATGGAGCTACTCAACAAGCTTAATAAAACACCCAAAGTGACCTGGGGCCAAAAGGGTTCACAAAGTACTCTACCGAGCTCACGAACATCGCTCGAACACAATCAGTTTTCAGACTTAGTGAAAACTGAGACATGCTGAAATTTAACTCACGAAGGCATGTAAACGAGCTCGATGCACTCACTACGGTGCAAGTCATGGAAAGGAAAGCATATAACCAGCAAGAAGGCACAAAGTACTAGCTACACATGGCAAGAACGAAGGCATAGCATGCATGGAACACTAACGGTAGCATCGGCGAAATCGCAAACAAGTTGACGATCTGCCAAGATTAACAACGAAGCAAAAGTAGAGCTCGATTGTGTCAACCTAGAGCACTCCACAAATGCCAACAAAGACATGGATGGATAGAGCATAACTTAAATATCAAAACTCCCTTACTGATCATCCCCAAAAGAGGCACGGATCGCTAGGAAACAAGCTGGACATATAGCATCATGAACTAAAATATCCCAGACTTAGTGAAAATCACTAAGTCCCTGAAATCTGCATTCTCAGGTACCCTACTTCGCAAGCTTGCAAAAGACAACACACACATCCTAAAAATGCATGGGTGGCACCTCTGGAAAGAAGACAAAATGCTTCACAATACATCCCAAAGGGGCACAGGCATATCATGCACGAATTAAACATAGCAAAAATGACAAAAGTGCATGATGAACTAACGGATCTGCAATTTAACTCACGAAGCCTCCTTCTAACAGCATTTTGGGCGTCAAGATGACCTCAAATGCAAATGATTCAATGGAATGAAATGATGTACATGTCGAGACGAAGATTTTGATATATCATATGCCCAAAACGGAGCTACGGTTGCGGAGATACAAGCAGTCAAAGTAGCAAGAAAAATATAATGGGAGAGAGAGAAAGTC
>NW_021184362.1:0-1471 GCF_002162155.2 Triticum dicoccoides
AAGAGTAGCAACTAGTGGGCAGGAGCAAGCAAGTATACCGGGGCTGTAGCTTTTATTTTCACATGCTTTTGCAAGCT
The DNA here is from genome assembly GCF_002162155.2 of Triticum dicoccoides. Taxonomy (NCBI): domain Eukaryota; kingdom Viridiplantae; phylum Streptophyta; class Magnoliopsida; order Poales; family Poaceae; genus Triticum; species Triticum dicoccoides. The sequence goes on from NW_021184362.1 coordinate 78, forward strand.
TCTTTCCAAAAGTTCCTTCTTTGTTTTCATATTTCAGAAACTCGTCATTGACAACCAGCATGCAAGTATCATGATCATTTGCATAGTATTGTTCAGCACACTCCTGAAATCCTTCATTTGCAGTGGTAAAGACGGAGCTATCTGCATAACTATAGTGTGGGTTCAACACATATGCGGCCATGTGCAGTGGAGAATCTAGCCTTCCATTCATCTTCTTTTCAACAATGCCCATAGTATCTTTGTAGTTCCTCTCCAAGTTGTTAAATGCCTCCTTCATCTCCCTCTTTGCATTCACCAACTCTCCATACAACCAAGCCATCGATGGCTTAATATCCCCATCAACCAAACGAAGTACTCTCACCAATGGCTCAAACACCTTTATGCATAGGAGCACACCTTTCCAAAAGTTTGCATCCATCACCGTTGCCGTTGCATCCTTGCCTTTCTTTGTTTTCACATTTTTCATATCTTCCCAAGCTCTTTCAACCACCATATACCTTAAAGCATCTTTCTTCTCCAACAAACTTTGCAATGTGAGAAAAGCGGAAGCAAATCTAGTCACCCCCGGCCTTATGATATCTCTCCTTTTTGTAGCAACCCTCATCAATGCCAAAGTCTTGTGATGCGCATAGATGAAGATGGTGAGGTTCTTTGCTTGATCAATTATTGTTTTGAATCTCTTGAGGCTGCCAATTCCTTGGAGCATTAAGTTGATAGTGTGAGTTGCACAAGAGCTCCAAAAGATCTTCGGCCTCTTCTCAAGCAACATTTTCTTGGCTCCCATGTTATTGGAAGCATTGTCCGTCACCACTTGCATCACATGCTCCGCCCCTACCTCCTCAATTGCGCTGTCCACTAGCTGAAATATGACTTCACTTGTATGTGACACATCAGATGTTTTCTTTGATTTGAGAAAACTTGTCCCCCCACTGCAATGCATGCACAAATTCATTATGCTCCTCCTCTTCATGTCCGTCCATGCATCTGTCATGATGGTGCACCCAAGCTTTATCTTCTCCTTCTCACGTTCATCTAACAAACTCTTGGTCCTTGCATATTCATCACTCAACAACTTCTCCCTAAGCTCATATTGAGTAGGAGGCTCATATCCAGGACCAAATTTGCCTATGGCCTCACACATTTGACAAAACTCATCATTGTCAAGAGCATTAAATGGTATGCCTACAAGCAAAGGAACAAAACCATGCAATCAAGCAATCATTTCAAGCACAAGCAAGCAAAGAAATGAAGGACTCCAGAATTACCATGTGAATACACCCATCTAGCAACATATGGTGAACATTGACCTCTTCTCTCCTTGAATAGTGCTTCATTCATACTTAGCTGCTTCAAGGCTTCCTCTTTGCTTGATTTACCATCAATAGGACGCACAA
>NW_021184363.1:0-1012 GCF_002162155.2 Triticum dicoccoides
TTTTTCGGAGTCCAGTCGTGAGGTGAAACATCCTTTAGAACTTGTGTTTTCAGATGTATGGGGTCCTGCTCAGACTTCTGTTAGTGGTCATAATTATTATATCAGTTTTGTTGATGCTTACAGCCGCTTTACCTGGCTTTATCTTATCAAACGTAAATCTGATGTGTTTGACATTTTTGTTCAGTTCCAAAAACATGTTGAACGCCTTCTCAAGCACAAAATTGTTCATGTTCAGTCGGACTGGGGTGGCGAGTATCGCAACCTCAACTCCTTCTTTCAGTCGCTTGGGATCACTCACCGTTTAGCATGTCCACATACACATCAGCAGAAATAAAAAACTGTAAGTATTTAGTTGTAAGTAGAAATAAAAAAATAAAAAACCAAAAAAATATAGAAATAAAAAAGAAAAAACCAAAAAAAATGCCTCCTACTGGGCCTCCACGGCCTGAATACGACTAGAAACCCTACATGGGCCAGGATTCAGGCCCGCAGAAGGCCCAATAGGCCCACAGGCAGTAGCAAGTTTAGGCCCGAAAGCCTGCATTAGAGAGGAGCTCGAATGGGTAGGCACACCAGCGCTTATAAACCAGTGCCGGCGCCCTTCAGCTAGCGATGTGGGACTAAACTTTTGGGCTCGGGGCAGCAAAGGCCATTGGTCCCGGTTGGTGGCACCAACCGGGACTAAACGGGGCATTGGTCCCGGTTCGTGGCACCAACCGTGACCAATGCCCCCCTTTGGTCCCGGTTCGTCCCACCAACCGGGACCTATGGCCGCCGCTTCCCGCCCTTTGGGCTGCTGAAAATTGGCCTTTGGTCCCGGTTCGTGGCACCAACCGGGACTAAAGGGGGGCATTGCTCCCGGTTTGTTCCACGAACCGGGACCAAAGCCTTTTCTATATAAACAAAGACTTAGCGTTTTTTCAGATTTCATCGCCAGTTCCCCGCCCCGACGACGCTGCCAGGCTGCCCGAGCTTGCCCCGACGACGCCGTCAGGCTGCCCGTGCTCGCCGT
>NW_021184364.1:0-922 GCF_002162155.2 Triticum dicoccoides
GTCAAGTCTCGCAGTTTTGGCCGATTCTGGCCCGTTTCTTGGACTATTACTCAGTTTTGGGGTCCCGAAGTGATTTCCACGATTGACGAACCCCGGGGGTGCATTTATGTGTCGGTCATCAACACTCACAATTTTGGTTAATTCTGGCCGTCTCGTGGACTATTACTCGCTGTTTTGGGGTCCCGGAGTGATTTCCATGATTGACGAACCTCTGGGTGCGTTTACATGTCGCTCATCAACACTCGCAGGTTTTGTTGATTCCGTCCCGTTTCATGGACTATTACTCACCGTTTTGGGGTCCCAAAGAGATTTCCATTTTTGTCGAACCCCAAGGTGTGCTTGCGTGTTGGTCGTCAAGACTCGCAGTTTTGGCCGATTTTGGCCCGTTTTGAACTATTACACAATTTTGGCATCCCGAAGTAATTTCCACGATTGACAAACCCTACGGTGCGCTTACGTGTCGGTCATCAACAATCGCAGTTTTGGCTGATTCTTGTCCGTTTGGTGCACTATTACTCACCGTTTTGGGGTCCCGGAGGGATTTCCACGATTGACGAACCCCGGGGTGCGTTTATCTGTCTGTTATCAACACTCACCATTTTGCCCAATTCTGGTCTGTCACGTGGACAATTACTCACTGTTTTGGGGTCCTAGAGCAATTCTCACGATTCACAATCCCAGTGGTGCGTTTACGTGCCCGTCGTCAACACTCATAGTTCTGGCCAATTCTGACCCGTTTCGTGGACTATTACTCACCTTTTTGGGGTCCCGAAGCGATTTCCATAGTTGTTGAACCCAAAGATGCACTTAGGTGTCGTTCATCAACAATCGCAGTTTTGGCCGATTCTGGTCCGTTTGGTGCACTATTACTCACCGTTTTGGGGTCCCGGAGGGATTTCCACGATTGACGAACCCCGGGGTG
>NW_021184365.1:0-1111 GCF_002162155.2 Triticum dicoccoides
ACACATAAATGCACCCCGAGGTTCGTCAATCGTGGAAATCACTCTGGGAAAAACTGAGTAATACTCGAGGAAGTGGGTCAGAATCGGCCAAAACTGATATTGTTGATGACCGACACGTAAGCGCACCTTGGGGTTCAACAATCATGGAAATCACTTTGGGACCCTAAAACAGTGAGTTATAGTCCACGAAACGGGTCAGAATCGACAAAAACAACGAGTGTTGATGACCAACACGTAAACGCACCTCGGGGTTAGTCAATCATGGAAATCACTTTGGGACCCTAAAACGGTGACTAATAGTCCAAGAAACGGGCCAGAATCGGCCCAAACTGCGAGTCTCGACGACCAACATGTAAGCACACCTTGGGGTTCGACAACCATGGAAATCGCTTTGGGACCCAAAAACTGTGAGTAATAGTCCATGAAAGAGCCCACAATCGGACAAACCTTGGATTATTGATGAACGATAGATAAACGCACCCCGGGGTTTGTCAATCATGCAAATTGGTCACGGACCCCAAATCAGTGAGTAATACTCCATGAAACGGGCCAGAATCGGCCAAAACTGTGAGTGCTGATGACCAACACAAAAACGCACCCCGGTGATCGTCAGTCGTGGAAATCACTCCGGGACCCTAAAACTGGGTAATAGTCCAAGAAACCGGCCATAATCGGCCAAAACTGCGATTGTTGATGACCGACACGTAAGCTCTCCTTGGAGTTCAACAACCATGGATATTGCTTTCAGACCCCAAAACGGTGAGTAATAGTCCACGAAATAGGTCAGGATCGACAAAAACTGTCAGTGCTGATGACCGACACGTAAACGTACCCCGGGGTTCTTCAATCGTGGAAATCTCTCTCGGACCCCAAAACAGTGAGTAATAGTCCAAGAAACGCGCCAGAATCAGTCAAAACTATGAGTATTGATGACTGACACTTAAGTGCACCTAGGGGTTCAACAACCATGGCAATCGTATTGGGACCCCAAAACGGTGAGTAATAGTTTATGAAACGGGCCAGAATCGGCCAAAAGTATGACTGTTCAGGACGAACACGCAAACGCACCCCGGGGATAGTTAATCGTGGAAATTGCTCTGGGACCCTAAAA
>NW_021184366.1:0-1420 GCF_002162155.2 Triticum dicoccoides
CATCAACACTTGATGCTCTTTCTTGATTTCTACCTTCGTTGATTTCAACATCACGAAGAGCTCGGGAATCATTTTCATCATCCCTTGCATACTATAGTTCATCACGAAGTTCTACTAACTTGGTGATGGTGACTAGAGAATTCTGTCAATCACTATCTTATCTGGAAGATTAACTCCCACTTGATTCAAGTGATTGAAGTACCCAGACAATCTGAGCACATGCTCACTAGTTGAGCGATTCTCCTCCATCTTTTAGCTATAGAACTTGTTGGAGACTTCATATCTCTCAACTCGGGTATTTGCTTGAAATATTAACTTCAATTCCTGGAACATCTCATATGGTCCATGACGTTCAAAACGTCTTTGAAGTCCCGATTCTAAGCCGTTAATCATGGTGCACTAAACTATCAAGTAGTCATCATATTGAGCTAGCCAGACGTTCATAACTTCTGCATCTGCTCCTGCAATAGGTCTGTCACCTAGCGGTGCATTAAGGACATAATTCTTATGTGCAGCAATGAGGATTTAACCTCAGATCACGGATCAAATCCGCAACATTGCTACTAACATTTTTCAACACAATTTTCTCTAGGAACATATCAAAATAAACATATGAAAGCAACAACGCAAGCTATTGATCTACAACATAATTTGCAAAATACTACCAGGACTAAGTTCATGATAAATTTAAGTTCAATTTAATCATATTACTTAAGAACTCCCACTTAGATAGACATCCCTCTAATCCTCTAAGTGATCACGTGATCCAAATCAACTAAACCATGTCCGATCATCACGTGAGATGGAGTAGTTTCATCGGTGAACATCATTATGTTGATCATATCTACTATATGATTCACGCTCGATCTTTCGGTCTCCGTGTTCCGAGGCCATATCTGCATATGCTAGGCTCGTCAAGTTTAACCTGAGTATTCTGCGTGTGCAAAAACTGGCTTGCACCCGTTGTAGATGGACATAGAGCTTATCACACCCGATCATCACGTGGTGTCTGGGCACGACGAACTTTGGCAACGGTGCATACTCAGGGAGAACACTTCTTGATAATTTAGTGAGAGATCATCTTATAATGCTACCGTCAATCAAAGCAAGATAAGATGCATAAAAGGATAAACATCACATGCAATCAATATAAGTGATATGATATGGCCATCATCATCTTGTGCTTGTGATCTCCATCTCCGAAGCACCGTCATGATCACCATCGTCACCGGCGCGACACCTTGATCTCCATCGTAGCATCGTTGTCGTCTCGCCAATCTTATGCTTCCACGACTATCACTACCGTAGTAATAAAGTAAAGCATTACATCGCGATTGCATTGCATACAATAAAGCGACAACCATATGGCTCCTGCCAGTTGCCGATAACTCGGTTACAAAACATGATCATCTCATACAAT